>NW_026019969.1:7988391-8199498 GCF_900185275.1 Solanum verrucosum
AAAGAAAATCAGTCTCGATTTAATTCCTAATATGAAAATCCTGGATAACAATAGCTTTTTATGATTCGAATTAGTCAAGCATGTATCAATATCATTGAAAAACCAATGAAGAAAAATGAAACAAAAAAACAAAATGTTAGGAAACTACAAAGTAGTCGGAGTGGGGCCGGCAGGCGTAGACGTATTCGGGTCGGGCCCGCCGACAAGAGGAAAAATTCAATTTTGGTACCAACTGTATCAGTATATGTTAGTATCAGATATTCTGTCCTTCTTGATCATTTCTAACAGTACGAAGATTTGCCATTGATATGGTGAGTACTTATCTCGGTTTACACTAATTATGTTGGCAAAAACAATTGAATGGGGGTTTTATCGGTAGTTTTTATTTATTTATTTCATGAATTTTCAGGCAGGGAGCGGGGAGGAATCAAAGAAGTTGCAGCTCTACTCATATTGGAGGAGTTCATGTGCATTTCGTGTTCGAATAGCTCTTAATTTGAAAGGTTATTTTTCCGATTACTTTCTCTTTCCGTTCCGAAAAAAAGAGTATTATTTTGTTTTTTCTTGTTAGGCTTGGATTATGAGTATAAAGCTGTTAACTTGCTTAAAGGAGAACAAAGGACCCTGGTAAGTCTGTAACTTTTTTTTTTTTTTGGGGGTGTTCAGTTTTTGAACGGTTGAAAGATTGGGTGTGTGTTTGGTATGATGGAAAGTGTTCTCTTGGAAAGTAGTAAGTGTTTTTTTTTTTTTTTGCTTATTTTCTTGTGTTTGGTATGTAAGTGTAAAATATTATATCAACTATGTGTGTAAAATTACACAAACACTATGGAAGTGTGTATGGGGGTCAATGAGGGTGGGGTTATTGGAGGGTGGAAAGAGATGATCAATATGGAATGATACTTGTGGAGTTTCTTTTCCCTACTCTCATTCTCCTCATTTTTAAGCAGTTTGTTTTCCTACTGAAAGTGTTCTTCAAAGATTTTGACCCACCAAACATAAGTGAAATGGAAAAACCATACCAAATACGCCCTTGTTGATCAATAGAGAGCGTGTGGTATTTGTTAGTTATAATGTTACATGGAGGTGCTGGTTTTTATTAAATAGGATTAAAGACGGTAAATTGGGTTCTGGGGGTGTTAAACAAATCACTGTAGAATTCTTTTGAACTTATTTTCCTTCTTTTTCGTCTTTGTAATGTGTGGAATAGAATACTTGAAGCTGAATCCCCTTGGATATGTGCCCACATTGGTGGATGGAGATGCAGTAATAGCCGACTCTTTTGCTATCTTAATGGTGCGTTTTTCTTGTGCTGTGCCATTTGAGTGTGTAACTTTTTATCATTACTATGTTGGTAATGAGAAGATTTTTTGGGCAGTATCTGGAAGAGAAGTATCCCCAGCGAGCATTGTTGCCTCAGGATTGTCAGAAAAGAGCAATCAACTATCAGGTACAAAGGAAAAGTGGATGATGGTATTTTATGGCCATCAAGAGCTAAAGTTCTTTAGTATTGATTAAAAAAAATAGGAACTAAAGTTTTTTAGTACCGTGCTCTGGGGTCTGATTATTTAATACCACTGTACGTATGTAGCTTAAGCAGCTGGACCGAAGTTCTGAATTTTAGCGATTTCATGCAGTGGAATGAAAATGACTTGGTTATTACCTGGAATCTCTGCTGAAACACTTCCCTCCATATTGAGAATGAATCAATTGCCTTTAAACCGAATGTTACTTATTTGAAAATAAAAAGAACTTAAGATACCCTGATAAATACTTATAAAAATATAGATAGTATAATGTTGAATGGTTTAGCACATCATTCAATTCTACTTGTTTTCAATCTATTTCCTGTTGAGGAATTCAAAGAACGGTGTACATTTTAAGTATTATCTTCTGATGACTTAGAATTCAATTGTTTCATCACTTAGATGTGCCCTGAGTGACTAAAATTACACGGTTTCCTCGTCTCAGATGTCTAGTATTTCCAAGTCCATCTTTTGTTGAGTCCATAAGCAAAGTAGGATAATCCACTTAAGCAGATGAAAATATCATGTAATCGAAAACTTTGGGACTCTGCTGTCATCTATCTGGAATATGGCCTTCTTTGTTTGCACTTCACTAAAGTACTGATACCTCTCATGATATAAGCTGCCAGAAAGAGAGAGATTTTAATTCCAGTGCATTCCTGTAACTCTTTCTCAACCTTTATCCCTAGTCTCCTATGTCTTTCTGTTTGCCTCTTTTTTCTTTCTGAAATATTATTTTACCCAAGTTCTTGGAATTGGAATTGATTTAGCATATCTTCCCTGTTTTCCATTTCTGCAGGCTGCAAACATTGTTTCGGCAAACATTCAGCCTCTACAGAATCTTGCTGTACTTGTGAGTTTAAATTATTATTCGTTCACTGGTGTATAAGGTCATTTTCATGTGTTTAAAGATTCATACGATTTTACTTTTTTTTTGGCCTTCCCATTCACAGAAGTACATCCACGAAAAAGTTGGCCCTAATGAGACAACCCTTTGGGTTCAAAGTCATATAACAAAAGGCTTTGAAGGTAACATTGCTCTTAGTGCCTTTGCAGACATACATTACTTCCTGTCCCATAAATTTGTTTTTGATAAGTATTTTGGTCCCATAAGCCGCTCATAGGACTAGATTTGGACAGTACCTCTGCGTGCTTCACGTTGCAGAAATTGAATGGCTTACATTTAATTTTCGGAATTTTACAAATGTTCCCTAAGAAGAGCCTAAGATTCTTGGATGAAGACACTAGAATGGTCATTTTCTTGTACGTAATTTTGCAGTTGTCAAGTACCTAACTTAGCACTCGCTGGTATAAGTTAATCTTAGACTCAGTAAAGGTTGTTGTAGTAACTTCAGGCTGAATTACTGTTTCGCTCTTAGGCACTGGATATTTGATGGAACTTCTATTCAGATGCTTATAACAGAGATTTTCTTTTCTGTTAGTAGTAGCCCAGCCTATCAAGCAGGGGCAACTATTTGCCATTATCAGTATCCCAGCCAAATTTGCATTAGCTATTGATTGGTTGGCTTGTTCTTGCAAACTTTTGCTTCTGGTTGCTGAAATTGCATCTCCTTTTCTGTCACTGGTTCTGCTTGCTTTTTTTTTTCGTCCTCTGAATCTTGTTTTAAGATCAACTCGTCTTTGTAACAGCCACATGCTTTTGCTCTCTTGAATTTTGGATCAAGCTGATGCCTGTAGGAAATAAATCAAATTAATATCCAAAAAAGTTGTTTCCTGTAGATCTGTAGCATGTGTTTTAGATGCTTAGGTCCTTGGCATTTGTAATTAAAGTTCCAGAAGACAATTCCCAATAGAAGGTTCCTGTGGCCACGATGTGCTAGGATTGATTGTTTGATGTACTGCAGTTGATTGCAGTTCACGAGAATAAACTGATTTTAATTGTAACAGTAGGAGTTGTTAGAAGAAGGATTTATCTCAGTTGATCTAGAGGTTTCCTTAACAGAGATTTGCTTTTGCAGCACTTGAAAAGCTACTTAAAGATTATGCTGGAAAGTATGCAACAGGAGATGAAGTTTACATGGTTTGTTTCTTTTCAGTTCATATATTGCTGCCTCATATGCACTGACAGCACACAATGCTAACAGGTGTCTTGATATGTTTCATACATGTGTTGACCTTAGCAACTCACTGTGCACTTCCAAGTCTTTTACCCCCTTAGGTCTCATATGCTTTCTTTTTTCCTTGATAAGTAAAGGGAAATTATATTAGTAACACTCGGGGATATGCTATTAGCAATATTAAGTAAAATCTCCTCCTTTTCTATCTCCCAGACATTAAAATTCCTTCTAAATTGAAACGTTCATGAGCTTCCATCCTGTTAATAAGCTATTCTACCATTTTTTGTCAAGTGCTGCACTATATAATCAGGAACCGTGACCACTTATGATTTGTAAGGTCTCATATGCTTTCTTAATTTGGTCAAAGAAGGTAAAGATCATTCAATTCTCACGTAATAAGTAAGCTCACTAGAACTTGATTGTAAAAAAAAACAATTATACCTGCATGATGAAATAGTGATGACCTGATTCAGTTCACTCAGTATTATCTTTAACAGACCAAAACGATTCACACTTCTATTATGCCATATAGAATCCAATTCAGATGCTTAACTTATTTTGCAACTTGCAGGCCGACTTGTTTCTGGCACCTCAGATCCATGCGGCAATCAAGCGTTTTGAAGTTGACATGGTAATGCCTTTATAATAGACATCCCACCGTATACATGAGAGTCATTTTCATTTCTACTCGCTTTCTGGTATAAAATGAACATGGTGCAATAAAGTTTTTTTTTTTTTTTTGATATCCAAGAAATCTGTCTGTGACCCGCCCTTTGGACCAATCACAGCCTTCTAAACTTGGTCGATAATGGGCCCACCCCTCTACCCTTCTCCACTTAAATACCGGGCTCCGCTTTGCATGGTGTGGGGCTTGAACCTGCGACCTAAGCCACAAATCCTCCACCTTTTGCCACTTGAGCTAGGCCTTGGGGGCAGGTGCAATAAAGATTTTGTAAACCTAAAGAAGGGAAATTAACGTCTTTCTTGATTTATGTAGTTCAGTGTCTTACAAGCCTCAGGTAATAAGTATCTGATCTTGTGAATTTTTTCTCAATGGCATACATAATGAGTACCTAAAAGTTACTTCTGTTTTCTCATATCGGAGTAGAGACAAGGCAGTGCACTGCTACCTTTCTTGATCAAATAAAGGGGTATTTATTGCTGCTTCATTTCATTTGTTTTGGTAGCAGCAATCGATCATTTCCTGACAGTTTACCTTTCTTTGAATTAGCGTCTTGCCAATCCATTGCTTTCTTACTTTTTTTTTGGGTCTTCTTTTAATCAATTGTTGCTTTCAAGAAATAGTTTTTTCCTCTCAAATAAACTGGATGGTATATTCCACTTACTTGATTTACCATAGTCAATGGTGGTACTTTCATGTTTCTTAGGTGAAGTTATATGCATACATCTCTTTCTCTTTAACGAATATCTTCTTCCTAAAAGTTGTCAATGCAATGTGCAGAATCAATTCCCTACTCTGTTGAGGGTATTTGAGGCTTACCAAGAGCTGCCTGCTTTCCAGGATGCTATGCCAGAAAAACAGCCTGATGCCACATGCTGAGGCAAGATTCTGAGGTAGTTAATTACTTTGGAGATAAAGAATATTGACTATATTCATTTATTATATTGCCTTAAATAGTCATATCTGTGCACCAACAACCACTTGTGTTATCACAAACTAATTTTGTTAGTATTTCAGTGAGCAGGCCATCCATCTCCTTTAAAGTTCCTTTCTCAAACCATTGGCATAACTGCTGGACTTGAATTTTGGCAGAATTGTTAGCTGTTTTGCTGCACATTCTATTTCTGGAGGCATTTGCCTTTTGTAAACTTCTTTACGATGAATAAATGTAGAGCTGTGTAACACTAGCAAACTTCTTTACGATGAATACATGTAGAGCTGTGTAACACTTGCAAACTTCTTTACAATGAATAATGTAGAGCCGTGTAACACTTGAGTTATGGCACAGTCATGAGCTACTGAAGTACAGATAGTGAAAATGGTGTTATACCTATGTTAAGGAGCTTAGGATGAAACATTCCTTGGTCTATGTTGTGATTTGTGAGATATTATAAATTTCTCTGCATGTTGAAAAGAGCAGATGTTTCTATTATTATTTTTCGTTTGGTTGACCTGAGTACTTGGTAGACATATCATTAATCACCAACTCGGTAGCTTGTTGCGGTGTTCGGAATTGTAGGAGGGAAAGGGATTTCTACATGAAACAGATATGTTGCATGTACCGTCATGGAAGTGAAAGGAGGTTACATCAACAAAAGAAAAGGCAAATTTAACATTAATCATCATCAGGAAACATACCAATATGGCCGAAATATACAAAATCAATACACTAATTATGTATATCCAAAGAGGCATTGGACTGTAATTATCCCTTAATCAATCATTCATGCCATGAGCATTATCCTTCTAAGTTACACGCCAAGCTTTTCTGTGGAGGTTATCAAAGTTAGGCCTCAATATTATCCTTCTAAGTTACACGCCAAGCTTTTCGCTGAGGTTATGTTCAACTTCTTGCATTTGCCCTTTCTTTTATGTCTCATATTTGCGGCAGTAAAAAGTTTATATGCCGAGTGGGGCATCTCGCTAAGCTTACCAAACCGTTCCTCATAAAAGTGCCACACCTCCAACCTGCTCAAGAGAAAAACCAGCAATAGAACTTTAGCAAGGAAGATGATCACATAGAGAATAAGTTCGAATAGGGAAATGGGTGCAGCAGCCCACCAATATTCTAAGAACTGAAACGGTGCATACTTCCCATAAATATTTTCAACATCTCTTTGAACGTTCTGTATGGTGGAGGTTCTCGCACGAACCTGGAATTTTTTTGGAAAAGTGAATGATCTGTCTTAAGATTCTTAATAACATATGAATCCATAATAATTTCAGGGGAATATCACGTGCTGGTGTACATTGGTACAAGTAATAGACGTGCCTTTAAGTCAAGTTTGAAGTGAAAGGTAATACCTGCTTTAGATGCCTAATTGTTTCTGAATCAGTAGGAATCACATGATAATAACCCAAGCACATAAGTACATTAGCACAAGTAAATCGGCCAAATCCATCTATTTCTCTCAGCTGCTCAGCCATTTTATCATAATTGGCCAAGCTTGGGTTGCTACAAGCTTCTTCAAGTTCTTTCAACTGAATACTGCCTTCAACTATGCCCTTAGCAAGCTTTATAATGCGGCCAGCTCTATAACCAAGACCGCAACGCTTTGCTAGAAAACTTTCATCAAGGCTTGCCAATTCTTTCGGGCTAGGGAAGTTCCCAAGCTGATTAAAAGAGCTCAGCTTTCTATCTTCTGAAGGATCAGGATTGAATGGTGCACTTGTACCAACATCGCAAACCTCAGTAGTATCCCGACAAAGATTACTCTTTTTGAGAACCTCTTCACCAACTGAAAATGCAGGTGTCACAGTTACACCCGGTTTCCCTATATCTATGATTTCTTCGACTTCGGTAAGCCTCTCCAACAATTTTCTGGAACATCCATAAGCTCCAGCTCTTTTTCGTGATTCTTTTCCTGCTGGTGTTGCTGGTGTTCTTGGAGTGAAATGCTCAGACTTGAAAGTTATGCCCTTCAACTGATTTTGATTATCAGGATCAGGAAAAGATGCAGCTAACGAGGGACAGTTCAGCTCCAACTGAAGCTCGCATAATGCTTCAACCATGCTCAACGTCCTTGACCACCTACACAAAGGAATCAAAGATTATCAGAAAAGGCCACACATTTATGAATGTTTCTGTCTTTCGATTTTATCCAAACACCACATCAAGCTGCTACCAGGGCTACATGTCCATAATTTCACTTCTCATGAAACAATTGGTTCATTCTCTTGTTTTCTTCAAAATCTTGACTTCCCTACTGGGCTTGCATAACATCATTGGGTCGACTAGAAAAATTCTTAGCATAGGTTTATACTATATTGTCTCTTTTTGATTAATGAATGTAACTAGTTTAATACTGCTACTCAGTTCAACTACTCACTGGCAATTGCAGAGCAGCATACACTTCACCATGTCCTCAAACAATGTCGGCGATCTAAACACTCTCCCAAATCCCCTCTCATTTGCTTCTCCACAAATCTCCTGAAACTGTTTCACTCTTTTATTCTCTTCCACTGATAATCTCACCATTCGCCTCACTTGACCCTATATAACAGTTAAAGTAAACCCCAGCCAATAAACAAAGCCACACAAGGAAATGCATAAGGTACAAAATTTACACAAATACTTTCGGAAAAAGAAGTACCAGCAGAGAGCGTTGTTGTATAGTAGAAAGGGAATCAGTACCGAAAACTCGAAGAAGGAGTGAATGAGGAGAATCCGAGGGTTGAGTAATTTGGACAAGAACTGATTGTTCGTGATCATCATCGTTGATGTTTTCGGAGAGGCGTAGTGGGCGTTCTAGGGTTTTGGAGAGAGAGTCCCAGCGGTTTGGGGCCATCATAAATAGGCCGTGGCTACATACTGCTTTTTCCAAATCGAATGTGGCGCAGTCTCCGTCTCCGTCTTCGAGTGGTAGCTCCACCACCACGCTGCGGTGGCGATCGATCTCTTGCCGGTGCTGCATTTTACTGTTGAGAGCCGTTGGAACGAGAGAGGAGAAAGAAGAAGAATAATAAATCTGCAGAGGATTATAGCCCTTACCTTTGGTAAATGTTCATTGTCGCCCTAATTTTTTATACCAATGAATAATTAAATATCAATTTATCTGAGGAAAACGGTAGATCAAGAGTAACTGAAATAACGAACCAAAATATTGCATAATTACTAATCGATAACATCTCGTAAAGATAAATATCATTTGAATATCCTTATAAAAATAGCTAGTAAACTAACTAAAATTGATGTCTTCAATTTCTATCGGCCTTCACGTCTTAATTTTTTTCTTTTGAATTATTAAATTTTTATTCATTTTCTATTTGAAAGCAAACTTATATTTGTTCATGAAAGAGCACTATTTAATATGTGTTGTTTGAAATATTTTTAAAGAAATTTAGATATTTTTATTGTTTGAAAGTTAAGACATATAATTGATTTATATCTCATATAAAATAATGCTAGATATTTTAAATTTTATGAGTTTCTTTAACTTTTGTATTTTGTATTGTTTTTTTTTTTTTGTGTTTTATGCTATTTTATTAAAGTTTATATTAAATAATATAAAATAATGATTTATGAAGCTTAGATTTCATGTCTCGAACTGCGTACTAAGTACTCCCTCCGTCCCATTTTATGTGGCAACATTTGACCGGGCACGGAGTTTAAGAAATAAATGAAGACTTTGAAATGTTTACCAAATTGCCCTTTTAAAAAGTAGACTCAATTTCTCTGTCCTCATAAATGTATTGGAGTATTATTTTAAGATTAAGTGGGACCAACAAGGATAAAAAAGGAATTGTACCTTTAAATACTTTCCTTATAAGGAAATGTGACATTCTTTTTGGGACTGACCAAAAAGGAAATGTTGTCACATAAAATGGGACGGAGGGAGTAATTTACCTCACGTTCCTGCTTTTTAAAACAATAATTTTAAATATAAAACTTAGAGAAAGATGCAATTAATCACATATATATTAGATGGAACCGTTCTGTCATTCTTGAACAAACATAATTTTTAGAAATAAATTTCTTTCTTTGGAATGTTCAACTTTCGCCATGGCGCCCATTCTTGTTCTTTGTACTTCATTATTTTAAGGCCTAGGGCGGTCGCTTTAGAGTTCAAATGGAGTTTAAAGTAACAATCTTTATCTAGGAAAAACTCTTCTTGATTCGTTCATACAAGAATATGTCCTCTTCTTTATTTTTCATACGTTGTATAGAAAATATTTGCTTTCTTGTTTATGTTAAACAACAATATTTCATACCTGCACCCTTTAAATTTTCCCCCTTTATGATTAGTTTATTAGGATGATGAAATCAGAAAGTGACATGGGACTTGGATATTTGGTCAAAGTTCTTGATTTTTATCAAGAAACCTTCTTCTTGTTGGCTTGTTCTTATTGTTGGCTTGAGGAATCAGGGTATGTAATATACTGTATACACATTATTTTATTTGTCTTGACTTTGTTTTCAACAGGTTTTCTTGGACTCATTCTTTTGTCCATGCAGCGTGAAGGTCAAGGATAACTTGCTGGATATTAGGAAGGCGTTATTTACAAGGCTTGCACTGAAATATAGTTTTTCTTTTCCAACAAAAGGTTGGGGTGTTGGATGTTCAAGAAAAAGGTTTTGCTATGCTGGAAATGGGTTCAAGAAGTCATGTCTTCCTCCTGATTTTTGTATCCCAAATTCTGGCTATACTGGGACAAACAAACAGCAATGATGGTACTGTTTATTTTTTCTCTGATTATCCATTTAAGATTACTTGATATGCACTTTCTTGTTTTTCTTGGTTAAATTCGAAACTGTTTCAGATTTGATTGCGTGTGAGTCTATAACCTAGGCCATAGATAGCTAGAATTGGGTGTATTCTAGATTCCTAACTGTTCAAAAGTACAAACAGCTGAATTGTTTTTGGGGTTCATGATATAGAAACTAATAACTATCGTATTCCATCCTGCATCGTGGTTTATTCTATTTTTGGAATTTAGACGAAGCATGCTGTTTTACTTTCTTTGAATGTCACATTTGTGTGGGCTGAATTTTTATTTGACTAGTTCTTTGAACTTTGAGTTGGAGTGACTAATTCATCTGAAAAGTTTGAGGTGCCTACGGTCCCAGCCTACAGTTCTTGCTGATTGTTAGTGGGCTGCTGTGATTGATTGCTATATGCATGCTTGTGTGAGCTAGTATGTGGAAAAAATACCAAAGTTAAGCAACAGGAAGGGATAACTAAGTCATACAAACGATGAATGAGAAAACTTTATGATCTAGCAGTTCTTTAGCATTATTGAAGACTGAATGATGGGCAAAATGCTAGGCAACACATTCCATTCAAAACTAAGCATATTTTAGAAGTACTCAGAGTCGTGTTTTCTTTACTGGGATCTCTTTCTGCCTTTACTCCCAATTTAGAATATAGGATTTATTTTTTTGAAATATGCTCTTCTTGTAGTTTAGTTGACCAAATTACTGATCAACCGAAAAGACGTCCAAAGTTAGCAATGCAGATACAAAGTATAAATTAGCAACAAACTTCGAAGAAGCTGCTATACTATCTAAATTTATTGTCATGGATTGTCCGTTGAAAAAAGTTATTGGAGTACTTGTCAAATTTGAATGCTTATAAAGTTTTGCGCTTTTTGTAAGCTTGAGTTTTAAGAGTACATTTGTAGTTGGTTAAACATCTACGTTTTTGATAGTACAGTACAGAGGCCATTTATAGTTCCTTTTATTATGCAGCCACTGCTCTGTTTTCTCTCAAATCTAGTTGGAATAACTTGCCACCAAATTGGGAGGGGTCAGATCCTTGTGGTAGCAGCTGGGCAGGAATTATCTGTGACAACTCACGCGTAACCTCAATGTATATCCTCAATATTTGAAATTTCTGATTGTTCTGTAGCTTGCCTACCTTCCCTTCCTCATTGTTTTCTTTAACTTTCCTTTTGCAGAAAGTTATCAGGCATGGGCTTGGAAGGCAATCAGTTTGGAGATCTTTCATCATTAACTGCATTGCAAATTTTGTATGTTTTTTTTTGATGAAGTAGATTCATTTTAAGGCATCAAGAAGATGCAAGCTTTACAAGGACGTTTTTTATTTTGTTTTTCTGTCTTGACTGTTAAGAATCAATGATAAGCTTCCAGAATCATCTTTAGTTCACCTATATTTCTTTCTCCAACTCTTATCTGAAGAACAACAGTAGTTTCATGTAAAAATCATTAAGAATGCTGCAGCTAGTTCTCAAAGTAAATGAATGCAATATCCATGTCTTTCTTTGCTACATATATTATTCTGGCCTCATCTCTTCTTCATCCCAAACTAATTCCTGCAAGTATTTGTAAGGAGTATACATATCATAAGAAAGATTTGATCTTTCTTTCTCAACTAACAGGAATAATTTCTGCCATTCGGATCCACTGCTTTAATTAGTTTCTAACCTTTTTCTTACCCCAAATTAACCTATTCAAATGATTTATCACTTTGCTTCGTTTGTTGTATCAAATTTGGTTTTTGAGGCACGCATTATGAACTTCTTTGTTGTAGGGACCTCTCGAATAATGTTGGTTTGAAAGGAACTCTTCCATCATCAATTGGAAATTTGAAGAATTTGACAACCTTGTAAGAAATCCAAATGGCCACTCCAGTATGTTCTATATAACTGTGTAGTCTAAATCCTGACTTCAGAAGCTGGTCATTTTATGCAGAATCTTAGTTGGTTGCAGTTTCTTTGGTCCAATTCCAGAATCAATTGGTTCTCTGCAGCAGCTGGTTTTTATGTAAGCATTACTTTTCCAGTTTATCCATTTGCTTACCTGAAGTTTAATCATTAATGTAAAGACATGACACCTGGGCTAACTCAACCCCAAAAGCTAACTCATGAGGGGAGGTTTGTCCAAGTCCATATAAGGAAACCAATTTCCTATCCCTCTACTCATGTGGGACTTCTTAACACTACCCTACACGTCCAAACCTCAACTGGAGCGTGAAACTTATAATGGGGGGCCAACATCGGTGAACAACAAATTGGGATGAGCCTGACTCTGATACCATGTAAAGATATGACATCTGGGCCTAACTCAACCCCAAAAGCTAGCTCATGAGGGGAGGTTTATCCAAGTCCATCTAAGGAGACCAATTTCCCATCCCTCTACCGATGTGGGACTTCTTAACAATTGATTGCTTCCATTTTCTTTATCTGAAGTTTAATCATTAATTGCTTCCGTTCTGTTTACCTAGAGTGAAATTGTGCATTTCTTCTATGTCGAACTTTGGCAACTGGGTAATTATTCTTGCCGTTAAAAACAAGTTTGGTTAACAATTTTTTTTTTGCTTTTCTTATCAACGCTCCAAGCAAATTAGATTCAGTTCATGGGAAAGGTGTATTCAACATTATTAAGATTGGATTTCATTTGAAAACGAAAAGTTGCCCACAAGTGATGGGTATATAAAACAGAGATTCTCTAACCAATAACTTGCAACTTTCCCTGCCTAGATTACAGAATTGTGCTGGAGTAGGATTCAGTAAATTGAAATTGAGTATTGGAACTTAGTGGTCCAGTGACTGAAATTCATCCCTAACACGTGAAGTATATTAGACGAGGTGTGGCATGGATTCATTTGTAGTTTCTAATAAACACAAGCATTGTTGTTTTTTTGTTGAGTATCATCTTATGGTCGTATAAACAGAAGCAGATGACAGAGAGGTCTTCTCTATTTCATATTATGTTCAATTACATTCTTCATCTTTGTTTAAGGGTCTATGATATATGTTCTCTTTAGCAGTCAGCTTATTCTTGACTTAATTTCGTATCTTTTTTACAACATTTCGACAGATCTCTAACTTCTAACAGCTTCACTGGGCCAATTCCACCATCAATAGGCAATTTATCTAAATTGTCATGGCTTGATCTGAGTGACAATAAAATTAATGGGACTATCCCAATCTCACAAGGTTCAACACTTGGTTTGGATTCACTAGTCAATACCAGACACCTGTATGTTGCCTCTCTATAAAATGTAACTTTCATTCTAGTCTTTTTCTCTACTTTAGTAGTTGTATTAAGTTTTATCCGTTTCTTGCAGTCACTTGTCAAAAAATCAGCTCTCTGGCCTAATCCAACCTCAACTCTTCAATGCAAGCATGAAGCTGATACATGTGTGAGTATGTAGGCAAGTTAAGTGTATATTTTCATTTTAAAACTCATATATCTGGCTAACTTAATTTACTTAAACCTTTTGAGGAATAAATACATTATGACCTTCTATTACTTCCCAAGCTGAATAGAATGTTTTAAGAATGTATGTTTTTGCTTCTTTTATTGTGTGCTTTGTTGCAGGGAGCTATGCAAGTATTTTACATTTTCTTTGTGTAGCATCTTTCGTTTGCCTCAACTCTCACCTTTTTTAGTTGTCAGTTGTCATTTGCAATAACTTGTGATATATATTGTATTTATCATGGTATCCCTTATGTGTTTGACTTCCTTAACACAAATGGATTAATTAACATTGTTGCTTTGGTAGAATATGTGCTCTTCTGCATTGGGCTCTATGCCAGCACAACTATATGCATCACTTTCAAAGTATGCTGTCAGGTTGTAATACTATAATATCCTTAGGAGAGAACAATATCGTTAATGTATGTTCATTGTTGATGGAATATTCAAGAAGTGATTTTTTGACTAAAGACCTTAAGAATGGAGACTGATGCTGAAGAAATGATGTTCATTCATAAGAAACAGTGCCATGCTGCAAGTCATTTTTCTCTTGATTTTGATGATACTTGTCTTACTATTGATCAGGATTTTAGATCACAACCAACTGACCGGAGAAATTCCAGAGTCTCTGGGAAGTCTGCAGAATTTGGAAATTTTGTGAGTTTCCAGTGTTGTCAGAATTATTTGCTCAAGTAGTTTCTACCCAGAAGTTGTGTTCTTTTCATTACATTTCTTGTCATGTCTACAGGCGACTGGACTGGAACTCTCTCAATGGATCTGTACCTTCCAAGCTCAGCAATGTTACAAGTCTCAGTGAGCTGTATGCACTCAATAGAGGATGCACCTAATCAGTTTCTGTTGATCCCTTGATGTAAAAGTAGCATGCTATTGGTATTTTATTTCAAAAATACTTCTTTCGTTTTCATTTTAGGTACTTATCCAATAATAATCTCAATGGATCAATTCCGGACCTTGCAAATATGAGCTTGCTAACCTATGTGTAAGTCGGTGTTTAGGTTTTTTATAACTATGAAATATGTACTAATGCTTGTAGACTTCCCTTATGACAGATTTCTAATTTCTCGTCGAAGAAATGCTTCATTCTATTTATTAGACACTCCTTTCAGCAAGGATGTGAAGAATGTGATATACCTGGTTAATGTATGTACTTTCTTATTTTATTCCTATTGTTTGCAGGGGCATGAGCAATAACAGTTTCAATGCATCAGATGTTCCAGCATGGTTTACAAAGCTCCCTTTATTGAAAACAATGTACTTCTCTCTCACCTTTCTCTCATGTGCACACACACAAAATTAGTTGTATCAAGTATAAGACCCTGAGGTGGAATAACATACAAATTCTCCAATGCGCCTTCCAAAGAACCTACTCCTGTTTTCTTGACTACCACAAACATGCTTGACTTCCATTAGTTTGGCATCGAGTACTTAGGAAATCAATGGAATATTCTGTTCAGGTCTTACTCTGCTGTGCTTCAGTTGAATACAGTTGACTTGTTACTAAATTGTAGGAAGATTTCCTGCTCTGAAGTCAAGTCTTAGTGGAAGGGTCAGTATAGAAGTTGAAGTGATAGCCTATATAGTTGGCCTAACCAAAGCCTCAAGACAACATAAATTTAACCTGATGAATTGAATCTTAAGTAGGGGTCTTAGCACTACAGCCTACCAGTCAAAGAGGTTTAGAGAAAGCGTAAGCTTTTCATTCTCTTCACGGGAGCCACACAATACACAGCTGGAAGTGAGAGGGTCCATGTAACCCATCTCTTTGTTCCTTATCTTTGTTGGTGAAAGGAAACAACAATTAAGCACTGAGATATGCTATTCCAGATACTACTTTTCCTCTACAAGCATTTATTGGACTTGGGGAATAAAATTTCAAGGAGAAAATGAATTTTTTTTCTTTGATTATATATGCTACTGTTTTAGATTATTTTGGTAGCACACTTTGCATCTATTGAGGAAATCTACTTTATAAATGTGAACCTAAACAAAACTGGTCTGCAAATCCTGTAGAGGAGGAGCTTGTTTTTAAGCGGCATATATCAAATTTAAGGATAGTTCAAGGAAGATAACTACTTGAGTCGCCTTAATCTTGGGGTAATTTGCTGCTTTAGTGATCTTTGATGGACACTGTAACAGATATATGGAGAACACAACACTGCAAGGACAAATCCCTGTTGACTTATTCGGCTTTCCTAACTTGGAGACTATGTAAGTTCACACTTTTTCTCTCATAAAACCGGATTTAGGCAGGGGATGTTTACTCATTAAAATAACGACTTGGATTTAGGATCTACAGCATCACTCTTACAGGAGACATTTTATTTGATCACCAATTGGTTATATATTTGCAGAGGATTGGCCAACAACAAGCTCAACGGGATATTGGATATTGGGACCAGCTATGGGAACAATTTAACACTTGATTTGAGAAATAATTCTATCAAGGACTTCAATCAGAAAACAGGATACAACATGAATATATCGTGAGCAAATTACTTCTCTGTAATTAACCTTCTTATTATGCACATTCTTCTGTTTTGGAGAATAATGTTATATTATATTTTGCAGGCTCGCCGGCAACCCGATTTGTGATGGAACAGGAGCAACAGCCAAATACTGTGCAATTCAGATTTCCAATGATTCCTTCTCATCACCTCTGAAGTGTCCAGCAATGTCTTGCAATTCTGACAAAACATTAAGTCCTACATGCAAATGTTCATATCCATACACTGGGACACTACATTTCTTTTCCCTGTCCTTCTCAAATTTAGAGAACTCTAGCTACTTTACAACCCTTGCTGGCTCTATGATGTCTGCATTTCTATCCAATGGGCTTCCAGTGGATTCAGTTTCTCTAAGTGATCCAACAGTTGATGTTTATTCATATCTTCAAATTGAAGCAAAAATCTTTCCTTCAACACAGGACAGTTTCAATCATACATCAATTCCTTCCATTGGTTACCTGCTCAACCGGAATCCTTTCCAACTCCAATATTTTGGACCCTTTTTCTTTACTTCTGAAAGTTATTGTTGCTTTGCAGGTAACTGAACATGGTTTAAGCAAAAAAAAACATTTTTTTGCTCTTCTTCTTCTCAAATTCTTTTCTGGATAGATATGCAATTCTTATCTAGCTTAACATGTTTGCTTATTTTCGTAATTTAGACGGAAAGAAGAAGTCATCATCACGTACTGGTATCATCATTGGAGTATCGGTTGGTTGTGCAGTGCTTGTGCTCTTAACACTTTGTGCTGGCCTTTATGCTTTTCGCCAGAGAAAAATGGCAAAAAGAGCTGGTCATAGCAGTAACCCTTTTGGTAAGATCAGTTTTTCTTAGATCTGAACCATTTTTCGACATTATTATTTTTTAGCTTCCCAATGATGTCTTCATGTGAATACAGAATCTTGGGACCGTGATACGAGTGGTGCTGTGCCACAACTTAAAGGAGCAAGATGGTTCTCATTTGATGAGATTAGGAAGTGCACAAACAATTTTTCAGAATCTAACTGCATTGGATCTGGGGGCTATGGGAAGGTTTACGATTTCTCTCTTTCTTTCTGTTCCTGCTATAAAGTTCAGCACATATTTAGTGTACTTAAGGTCTTACCTTTTCCCCATACCAATGGATGAACAACATATTGTCCATCTTATGACACAGTGGCATAAATTCGCTTTAACTACCATTTTAAAATGCAATGATGGTCACAGGCTCTTGACTTGTATGTGTTTTTAAAATTTTTGGTAATCGGTATTTATAAGAAGAATATCAAAATATTGGATACCATACCGAAGTACATAGTCACATATACAATTTATATATAGTTCTAGCAAATATATAAAATAGTATTAGTACAAAACTAATTATTCAGACGTTGGAATTTCGACCATCCTATCTTTATTGAAATGTCCTTTTTGTATAATTGATTAATGAAGGAATTTGCATGTTTGTACTTCCTTTTCAATATTTTTACATGTGTAAGGTGTTAGTATGATATAATTGAGATGGTTTTGAAAAGCCGAAGTCATAATTATGAGTATACGTAAGTTGAGTCGGACAAACTATGGTTACCGATTTACTGTACTTAAAAATACCGAAATCCAACTTAAAAAATACCGAACTATACTGAATTAATTTAGTATGGTAATGGTATAGTATATATTTTTAAAAACCAAAAGTACCGAACTGAAGTTTTCAATATAGTACCATGCCCACCCCTAGCTCCAACTATCACACCTAAATAAACCTGTAGATTTTTCAGACAGTAAGTACATTTAGACATCTGGTACACATATCTGAGCAGATGACGAGGAAATGTTTTGAATGAAGTAGTTGTATGTCGATATGGTATTAACATCTTGCACATGGGATCACAAACTTCTTCTATAGATTCACATATTCTAAAGAAAAGTACGCCTTGCCTATATGGTGAAATAGGTAGAAGTGTTTAAGTGAATGACGCAATCTACACTAACTCTTTGTATCTTATCAATTTAAATTTTTTTCCCCCATTTTCCACCTTTAGGAACGATTATGAACTAAACTAGTGTACGATTTATTCAGTTTCTGAGGATGTTGCAAACTCAAAATGAAATATCACTGTGAGGTAGTATTTCTTGGTGTGAAAAGCCAAAGGCAATAAGGAAATAAGTCTCTTGGTTCATTAATTTGCTTCTTCTGTTAGGTTCAGCTGCTGAAATAGTCGTTTCACCCACCTATATGTTTTACCCCTGCCTTATTTGTGTTATTTACCAGCAACATAGGAGCTAGAAGAAATTGCTGAGGCATTTCTAATTGAACTACATTATTATTATTCACTAATAGCTGTTGTTCAGTCATCTAGGACTATATCTTGATTTTTCTGCATGACTGACATATGCATTGCATGGTACAATAATACTGCATCTTTCACACTTTTTGCTAATTTATTTGTAGCATGTCAAATTTTCCAGACTGATACATGTAGCATCAACAGGTCTACAAAGGAACTCTTACTGCTGGGGAGGTAGTTGCAATTAAAAGGGCACAACATGGATCAATGCAGGGGGCTTTTGAGTTCAAAACAGAGATTGAGCTATTGTCAAGGATACATCACAAGAATGTTGTAAGCCTGGTTGGATTTTGTTATGAGCAAGGCGAACAAATGCTGGTTTATGAGTACATTCCAAAGGGTACTCTAAGGGAAAGTCTCTCAGGTAAAAATATTTTTCTGCATTCATCATTCCATATGTTTGCTTCTGAGGAAGCAGATGCTAAGTCCAGTCCAATCTGGCAAATAAGAAAGATTGATATTTCTTCACTAAAACAATATCGATCTGTCCATTGAACTGTCTTGTTCATACAGTGGAAAGTGTTTTATTTACCTTTGTGTAAAATTGAATTCATTATATTGCTTCAGCTCCTTTATCAGACCTGCTAATTTATATGTTTATTCAGCCATTGTCCTCCAAGGAATAACATTCCCAACTGAAACTCTGTCCATCACCATCATGGATTTTCTCTAGTATGATACGAGAATTAATATCAGTGTTTGGGCATATATACAAATTTAATTTGGTTATTCTTAATCTGCATATGGCTCTTGCAGTCAAGCCAAAATTCCAATTGGAGTGGACAAGGAGACTTAGGATAGCCCTTGATGCTGCTAGAGGTTTAGCATACTTGCATGAGCTTGCAGATCCTCCCATAATACACAGGGATGTTAAGTCAAATAACATCTTGCTGGATGACCATTTAACTGCAAAAGTTGCTGATTTTGGCCTATCAAAACTTTTGAGAGACGAAGACAAGGGCCATGTTACCACTCAAGTCAAAGGTACATTGGTGAGTATTACAACCTCAAACCTTGATGGATCAATTTGAGCTGTCTTATAATTCTTATGGATTTGCGTATATCAAACTCTAAAACTTGAAGGCGATTGGTATATCGCCAAGGCTAATATTCTTGATCATGAAATGACTGAACAACATGAAGAAGGATCATTTTGAATCCAATTAAAGAATTAAGTCACCACATGTTATTCATTGTTTAACGTGGTGATAAACTGATATATGCAAATTTTGATTTCAAAGAACATTTGTAATTCCATAATGCACCATCCATACTGCTTCGAAATCCCATTTTCTAAGAATGTTCCTGTGTAGGGATACTTGGATCCTGAATATTACATGAGCCAACAGTTGACTGAGAAAAGTGATGTATATAGCTTTGGGGTGGTGCTGCTCGAGCTGATAACTGCAAGAGCTCCAATAGAACGAGGAAAACACATTGTGAGACTGGTTGCAGAGACCATATATGATTCAAAAGATAACAGCAAACTCTACCAATTAATTGATCCAAGAATAGGTCCAGGTTCAAAACTCGAAGGTGTTGATAGATTATTCACATTGGGAATGAGATGTGTAAATGAATCCGGGGCTGAGAGGCCTTCCATGGGAGAGGCTGTGAAAGAAATTGAGAGTATTCTTGAACTGGCCAGCTTGAGCAAGTATACCGAAGGCGACCTCACTTCGTCTAGCTATGAGGACACAACTCAAGTCAGTCTTGACGATTTTGATAATGACAAGGCTTTTGATTATAGTGGTAAATTTCCTTCTGGTGGCATGAACACCACTTATTGAAACTACTAAGGACTATAACTGTGAGTTATATAAGTTTGTTATTATTGAACATATAACTATGAATTACATTTTGTTTGATTGCTTATTACTAGTGATGCTTCTGTTCTAATACTAGCTATATCAGAAGTCAGAATTACAGATGGCTTCTTGAGATTAAGTGATCTTCATAGTGATATTTGATCGAAATAAAGTAAGATCATACTGTACAGGACTACAGATGAATTTTATAGCTCAAAACTCTAAACTGTAACAAATAAAGAGTTCTCTTGTTACACTGACCTTTGCAGCTATGTCAACAAGCACAACAAATTTAGGATCTTTTTGGCCTTGGACTATGAAGATTGTTTTAGACAATTGCATGATTAGTTGCAAGTAATTTACAGTGTTCAATTTTATCCTGGTTAGAGTTTTGATATTAGGCAAACATCTTCTTGTGAAATTTTAACATTATTAGTTGTATTTTTAATGCGTTGTATCATGTTTAAACAGAATTAAAAGAAATCACCTATAATTTTTTTATTTTGTCTCTGCTCGGATCGTTAGGCTACCCCCCCCCCCCCTCCCCTCTTTAATTCTTGGCATTATACCTAAAAAAAAAAAAGACTATGTCTTCATTGTATTGATTGAACACTCCAACTTACAAAGTGATCATATGAAAAATTTAAAATGAGGATATAAATTGATGTAATGCCTTTCCTCCCAATTTGGTGGCAAGTTATTTTGAGAGCAAAAAAGTGCAGTGGCTGTCCCTTAGATGAACCAACAAAGATTGGTGGAGAGCCTCCAACAATTCCGCCACATTTTGAAAACATGCATAGCCCAGAGAGACCTCTTAACTGGCAAATCTCTGCATACCCTTTACATCAAATCACTCATTCCACCGTCTACTTACTTCTCCAACCATTTCATCCTTCTCTACTCTAAGTGTGGCCTTCTTACCACTGCTCGCAGGGCTTTTGAAGCTACCCCTGAACCCAATGTCTTCTCCTTCAATGCTATCCTTAATGCCTATGCTAAAGAAGCTCAGCCCCACCTTGCCCACCAGCTGTTTGATAAAATTCCCCAACCGGATATTGTTTCTTACAACACCCTTATATCTGCTTATGCTGATCTTGGTTACACCCTGCCTGCTCTTCGGCTCTTTCTTGATTTGAAGGACACGGGTCTTGCTATGGATGGGTTTACTCTTTCAGCTGCTATCACGGCTGCGAATGATAATGTTGATTTCATTACCCAGCTTCATTCATTGTCTATATCCGCTGGGCTTGACTCTTATGCTTCGGTTAATAATACTCTCATCACGTATTATAGCAAAAATGGGCATCTTGATTATGCGCGAGAGGTTTTTGCGTCAATGGGTGAGATAAAAGATGAAGTTTCTTGGAATTCGATGATTGTTGCTTATGGGCAGCATAGGGAAGGGATAAAGGCGTTGGCTTTGTATAAAGAAATGGAACTTAGGGACTTATATTTAGATATGTTTACTTTGGCAAGTGTATTGACAGCACTTACGTCCATGGAAGACTTGAGTGGTGGGCTTCAATTTCATGCTCGGTTAATCAGAATGGGTTTTCACGAAAATCCACATGTTGGAAGTGGGCTGATTGATTTATACTCAAAATGTAGTGCTAGTATGTCAGAGTGCAAAAAAGTATTTCAGGAAATACCTTATCCTGACTTGGTCCTTTGGAACACAATGATTTCTGGATATTCACAGTCTGAATTGTGTGAAGAAGCTGTTGCTTGTTTTAGACAAATGCAGCTTGCTGGCCATCAACCTGATGATTGCAGCTTCGTTTGTGTGATTAGTGCATCTTCTAACTTGTCATCACCATCGCAAGGGAAACAGATTCACTCTTTGGCAATCAAATCTAGCATTTCATCCAATCGTATATCAGTGAACAATGCTCTCATTGCAATGTATTCTAAATGTGGAAGTCTACAAGATGCAAGATTACTTTTTGATAGAATGCCTGAGCATAATGCTGTCACTTTAAATTCCATGATAGCAGGCTATGCTCAGCATGGGCATGGAGCAGAGTCGCTGTTACTTTTTGCATGGATGCTTGAAAGAAATATTACACCTACAAACATAACATTCATCTCTGTCCTATCGTCATGTGCACACACTGGAAAAGTCGAGGAAGGGAAGAAATATTTTGGTTTAATGACTGATAAATTTGGGATAAAACCAGAGGCTGAGCACTATTTATGCATGATTGACCTTTTGGGTCGAGCAGGAAAGCTCGAGGAAGCAGAGACACTAATCGAAACAATGCCATATAATCCTGGTACAATTGGATGGGGCTCATTACTTAGAGCATGTCGAACACATGGTAATATAGAGCTAGCAACAAAGGCAGCTAACCACTGTGTTCAGCTGGATCCATCAAATGCGGCACCGTATGTCATGCTTGCGCACATGAATGCTTGTCTTGGCAGATGGGAAGAGGTAGCATCGATTAGAAAAGAAATGCGAGACAAGGGAGTGAGAAAGCAAGTGGGTTGTAGTTGGATTGAGGTCGCCAAGAGGGTTCACGTCTTTGTGGCAGAAGATAGTTCTCATCCGATGATAAAGTTGGTGTATAAATTCTGGGAAGAGATGTCAAAGAAGATGAAGCAAGAAGGGTATTCTCCCGATTTGAAGTGGGCTATGCTGAGAGATGATGGAACAAGGCAGGAGGAGAAAGAGAGAAGCTTATGGCATCACAGCGAAAAGCTGGCAGTTGCTTTTGGGCTTTTATCGACCAAAGATGGTGAACCTATTCTTATCATAAAGAATTTGAGAATATGTGGCGACTGTCATAATGCAATTAAGATTCTATCTGGTATGACAGGAAGAGAGATTACAGTAAGGGATTGCCACAGGTTTCATTGCTTCAAGGCTGGGGCATGTTCTTGTGGGGATTACTGGTGATAGCGGATAAGTTTAGCAATCAGATGCTAATCTAATTCTAGTCAATTCATGTGATCTCCATGGGCTATGGAGAGTGAAGTTGTGAATGTTATACAGTGTACTTTGAGTTAGTAAGATGGACTAGATTTTGTTCTAAAGAGTTCACAGCATGCAGCTTTCTGGTGTTTGGATTGGATTATTGAGTCTTAAACCATTTTAATCTTATACGTTTAATGCTCTACATGATCTTAGATCTAGCCAGAATTGCTAATCATTTGCAATATATGTGCATTTTGTGAGTAGGGTATGAAGATGACAACCTCTTGTTGATTCACTGCAAGGTAATTACAAGACAACAAAGGAATGTGATGTTACATCTTAAAGAGCTGAAATAATGCATGCCTGAAACAACAAAAGAACCCTACAAAATCTGGGGAAACAAACGAAGAAGCAAGAAGTTTAGTGTGTGCAACACAATCCCAGCTAGCATATGGTAGGTCATATGGAGATAAGGAAATTGTACAAGAAATCATTAAGCTTGAAGGTGGTTGGATAACAACAAGGGTAATATTCTTGACCATGATGACAGAACAACATGAAGTAATATCATTTTGATCCAATTAAAGATTAGTCACTACATGTTATTTATTTTATTTTTTACGTGATGATATTTGCAAATTTTGATATCAGAAAACATTTGTAATTCCATAGTGCACCATCCAGACTGCTTCGAAATCCCATTTTCTAGGGACTAGGAATCTCTCTATGTAAGGGTACTTGGATCCTGAAATTACATGAGCCAACAGTTGAGTGAGAAAAGTGATGTATATAGCTTTGGAGTGGCATTGCTAGAGCTGATAACTGCAAGAGCTCCAATAGAACGAGGAAAACACATGGTGAGACTGGTTGCGGAGACCATATATGATTTAAAAGATAACACCATACTCTACCAGTTAATAGATCTAAGAATAGGTCCAGCTTCAAAACTCAAAGGTGTTGATAAACTATTTACATTGGCAATGAGACGTGTCAATCAATCCGGGGACGAGAGGCCTTCCATGGGTGAGGCTGTGAAAGAAATTGAGGGTATCCTTGAACTGGCTAGCTTGAACAAGTATACTGTATACTGAAGAAGAGCTCACTTCAACTAGGTATGAGGACACAACTCAAGTCAGTCTTGACGATTTCTATAATAACAAGGCTTTTGATTATAGTGGTAAATTTCCTTCTGGTGGTATGAACACCACTAACTGAAGTTAGTAAGGAGTATAACTGTTAGAATTTACATTTGTTTGTTATATTGAGTATAAGTGATCTTTGGTACTTGTGATTCTTCTGTTCTAATACTAGCTATATCTGAAGTCAGAATTACATATGGCTTCTCGAGATTCAAGTGATCTTTATATCGATATTTGATGGAAAGAAAGTTAAATCATACTGTACAGGATCACAGATGAATTCTTTAGCTAAATACCTGGAACTGTAACAACACCAGATTTCTCTTGTTACACTCACCTCAGCAGTTATGTCAACAAGTGCAAAAACTTTAAGAGCTTTTGGTCTTAGATTATGGAGATTGTTTTCAATCATTGCATAATTAGTTTTGATATAAGGCAAACATCCTTTGTGTGAAACTTTGTGCTATTAACTGTATTTTTATAATGGTTGTATTTGGGCCAACTTGTGCGCGTAACGATTTGTATATGGTCCAACTTCGGGATTGGACCGTAATGATTATTGTTAGCCTTGTGGAATTTTAAAATTTTGGATCTAACATTATCTTTTTTCATAGTGGTAAATATTTTTCTGAGTAACATAAACATATATTCCAAGCTCGAATTTATTCTCTAATTCTAATTACATTTTCTCTTTGGAAGCATTTTTTTTTTTTGTCTATGTGTGTGGCAACAGGGTGTTCCTTTTTTCAGGTAATAGAGTTTATACTATTAAGTCTTGAAAAATGCAGGCAAAATAATTTTCTTTGAGCAAATTGACATAATTTTCCAACAATTCAAAATAGGAAGTAAGTACTACTCCAATGATTTAGGACCTGAGAGTAATTTTCAATTCAATAAATTCTTGTCGAATAAAAATAATTGTGATTAATAATTTAGGATGGAAGAAGTGATTTAAATACTATCCACACCTATTCAGTAGTCGTGCAAAAGACTGCTTCATGATTAATTTGCACATTTCTCACATAACATTAGTAGGACAATTCTAAATTTTAAGTGTGTCAGAAATTTAACCTATGTTTACAAGTCAAATTCACTTTTTAAAGAAATTATGTTATTCTCCTTTGTTGACTTTAAAATAATTTGAGAATGGTCTGGGTTTCTATGCTTAACCATATTGTTTTGTCATCCAAAAACATTTGGTTTTTATCCTACTAGTCCTTAGTATTTACATTGAATCAAATAATTTAACGATAAAAATAATTAATTAAATTTATAATGCATATATCATTTAATCACAACTAATTAAGTGCTTAACGCTACATGCAAGACTACTTGTACGTGTCTTATATTCATTTCGATTCACATTGGCATCACAGTCTCACAGATGACTATACTATACCACTTTGATCAATCTTCTATTATGCTTTAAATTCTTACCCACTTTTCATTCAGAAAAAAAAAAAAAAAGATTTTCTCAAAATGACTCTAAATAAGGTGGTTGGAATTTCAAAATATCTTAGTGTGTGTTCGTACGAAGGGAATTTTTTTTTCTTCTCTTGTGTTCGGTACGTAATAAAAATAATAATCCCAAACTAAAAATATTTGTATATGACTTAGAAAATAACTATTTGAGGTAGGGATGTAGGTCATGGATTAAAATGAGGTGTGTTGGAGTATAAAATCAATATGGAATGACACTTTTCCTCATTTTTAAAGGAGTTCGTTTTCTGTAAAGTAAATTTTTCAAGATAAAAAATTACCTAACCGAAACTGTGAAAACTGGAAAAAACTTACGAGGTGCAATACCTAAACAAGTTGCACGCCTATAGGTTATAAATTAATTCACGGTAGGTGAAGTAGTTATGTTCATTTTTATAAAATTGGTCCCCATTTGGTGCCGTCTCCTTAAAAGTTATTTATTGCTCTTTTTTGGTTTTCATGGAAATCCTATAAACAATGCACGTTCTGGTGTTACGGATCATTCATTTCATTTCCAATAAAAATATTCATATAAATATACATACATGGTTTTCCAAAAGAGAGCATAGCTGCGGGATAAATTAAGATAAGAATGCATATTAATTAACCTCATTATTAAGTACAATTAAATAATTTTTCATTAAAAAAATGCCTTTTGAAAAACGGATTTGACCGAACTTAGCAACTTTAATCAATTGTGTTAAGAAATCTATTTATAAAGGGTAATGCTGGCCAGAAAATTTGATCAGAATTTAGCTAAAAATTTAAAAAATCTATAATATCTTTCTAAACGCACAAACTTTAAATCTTTACTTCGCCTGGTTGTGTCACAATTTATGACAACTAGATCAGCCACCTGAGTTGTCATTGACAAATTTCATCTTATCCCATCAAATACATTCAAGTCACTATCGGAATTATATATGTATATGTACATTTTTGAGATTAACTTATATCCACTGACGGTGGAAAAGAAAATTACACTATCATCTCATTTTTAGAAATACATATCAATTTTTTTTTTAAAAATCACATAATATTAATATTATTAAAAATATTAAAAAGAGTGTTATATGATAACTTGGACTCTAAATTAATTATATGAGTTTGTTAAGAATTCTTACTTGACTTATCAAAAGTAAGAAGGATTCTTTCACGCTTTCTTTATCCTTATTATTTTCATGCTCATTCTCCGTCAACACCATTAAAGCAATTGACATACAAAATTGAAGCAATTTGAGATAAAAAGATGATAATTTTTTACTCATTATTATTTTCCTTTTCAGAATCTAAATTAGTAAATACTCAAAGTCGATTGTATAAAAAATATTTCAATGTTATTTCAAAGAGTTTTTTTTCTTGTTCCAATGTATGATTAATTTTATGTTTTGTGGTAACAATGATTTTTAGAGAATGTTTTTTTAGAACTTTTCAGTAAATTGGACAAATCCCAAAAATTAAATGTAGTAATCTTACACTTGAAAAAATAGACACACCATTTCTGTAATTTTGCATAATATTTTGATATTGATAGAAGAAGATCCAAAGACATAGATGAGAAAGGTAGGAAAGAGAGGGAGAAAGATGATAAACCTCAACGTGTTTTAATAAAAGAAAGAAAAAAAATCATTAATTATTAAATGTGAAAATATATTAATTAAACTAAGAAGAAAAATAAGTATTTCTAAAAATGAATTGATTGTGTAATTTTCTTGTCCACCGTTAGTGGATAGTAGTTAATCTCTACATTTTTTTTTTCTTTCTATTTTTTTTTTTTGGTAAATTTCTTTCTCATTTCGTTTGTTATGAATTTCAAAACCCCAAGTTACTTTAAAAGGATTTCTTCTTTTTGAATTTTTTTAAAAACATTTTTCATTTCAAGTCACGATTCTTACATTTTTTGTGGTATATGAAAATATAATTTCATCAATTATTATTTTCAACGAAATTTATCATATGTGTTTTAATTAAGCGGAGTATTTTTAATCCAATAAAATAAAAAAGGTCAATAATATCATAAAAGCAGGAGCTCTTTGAATGACGGTATATATATGGTGATTAAAAGTACTTACAAGTGCTAGAGCTGATTTTAATGAATGAACAGTCACATTTTTAATAGATTGAAGCATGAAATACGTATTAGATCATCTCCAACCCAACACCAAAATTTACATCAAAGGTAGCTTTTTTTATAAATTAATTTTTCTATATATGACTTTTTTTTAAAATTAAATTTATGTTAATTCTACTATAAATTTGTAACATCCGACAATTTGAAATAGCTTTGAAGATGCTTAGGATTGGAAATTTTCATTTTTTGGAAAGAATTTTAAAGTTTTGGCTAAGTATGGAAAATGTGAATTTTTGGCCAACTTTGAACAGCCATAAATTCTAGCTCAGGATGAGTTAGGTGGAATTCCAGTTATGGTTGCAAAGTTCGTGGAATGATCTTTCTAACGCCACCGAGTTTGCTCAATTCCGAGTCCGTATGAGCGAGTTATGGCCATTGAAAGTTGGGCAGTTTGCAAGGAATCCGTCCGGGAATCATTAAGGGCATTTTGGTCTTTTCCCTAGCCTTTTATTTTGGTTATATAAATGTGTTAGGCTGATCATGTTGATCAGTTTTACCGTTTTAAAAGGAGTGAGAGTGAGGGTTTTGAGAGAAGAAGAAGAGGAGATCAAGCAAGGAGATCATCGTGGATTTTTCGTCGGGGGTGATCCCTATCAAGGTATGTGAGCTTTTAGTGTTGGGTGATCCTTTCCCCCACATGCCAAACTCGTTTTATTTTCGAGAAAAGATTGATTGTGTTTGTTGAAGTTGTGAGTTGTTGTGGTTGAAGTTGTTAGAGTTGTTAAAGTTGTTAGTTGTTGAAATTATTGTTGGTATTGTTGTTGGTTGTGATGTTGAGATTCTTGATGATTTGGGACTTGTTTCCGGTTGGGGTTTTGAGTTGAAATCTATTGAATGTTGAGGGATTTCATGTTTCTAAGTGATTGGGGTTGGAACCCTTGAAGTTAGAGAGTTTAGAGTTGGAAAAATGAAGGAGAAAAGTCGGGCTTCTTACATGAAACAAGTCCGTGTCGCGGACTTGTTCCCTCTGTGAACAAAATCTGCTCCGCGTCGCGGACAGGACGCGGACTTCACTGTTTTCAGAATTTATTCTCAAAAATTTTCTTAAGTTTGGTTGTTCCAAATCATTCCTAAATCATTCCTAAACATCATGAGGTCCCTCCAAACACCAATCAAGTCCTTGAATCCATAATTCAATTCAAGTGAAGTTAGTTTCCGATTCAAGTGAAGTCAAGCTTAGAAATTAAGTAAGTCCAAGCAAGTCTTTAAAGCTTTTCAAGAGTCTTCATTGAACGTTTTAACTTCATTCTAAGGCTCAAGTTCCAAGTTAAGTATAGAGTTTCAAGTCAAGCAAAGAGTATAGAGTTTCAAGCTAAGTAAAGAGTTTCAAGTTTCAAGTTTAGTAAAGAGTAAAGAGCTTATAGTTTCAAGTCGAGTAAAGAGTATCGAGTTTCGAGTTAAGTCAAGAGTCAAGAGTTGAGTTCATTTCTCAAAAAGTAATTAGGGAACTAAGTATTTCCCAAGGAAGTTTATAAGTGTTTTCACATTTAAGTTGAGAGGAAACTAAGATTTCCAAAAGAGTTTTGAGAAGTTTGAGTACTATCTCTTTTAAAAAGAAAAGATGAGTTTTTCAAAAGAGTTTCTAAAATATGATTAGATATGACAAATCGAGTATGTCATCAATGTTTAAACAGTATGGTCTCTAGATATACCATCAATGTTTAAGCAGTATGAATATCCCGAGTCATCAATGATCATATAAAAAAATATGGTTTTGATTTGTTCTTTTTAAAAAGAGTTTTCAAGTGCCTTCGGGCTAAGTTTTGAGTAATTATCTCAACTAAAGAAAGATGTGTTTAAAACACTTATGAGCTAAAGTATTTTTGGGAGTAGTCTTGAGCACCGAGTTGGGGACACGAGTTCATATTAACTCAACTCTCCATAAGAACCATGTAGCCAAACATGGGATTTCTCGGATCATACTTTTTAGATGATCACGAAAGTTAAGCTAGTGGATCCATTAAGCAAAAGTTAAAGTAAGGTCCTATATCGATGGCAAGGTATAGGATGGTCCTTGGGCAACGTGAGGTAAAACGTTGTATCACCACTTAGTTTCATAGTGGTGGTTATCGGTTAGAGAAACTCCCACAGCAGTAAAAAGAGCTTGGTTCCTCGATAAGTTCTGCTTAGTATGGATGGGGGTATGGGACTTCATTCATGCATTGCACAAGTAGACTTTGAGAGGAAGCATGGTATTTTCATGATATTATAAATATGATTTTTACGTCATGTTTTAATAGTTTCAAAGGCTTTATATATTGCATGTGTCTCATTGCTTATATTAAGTTCAGTTATTCTTGAGTTGTACAGAGCCAAGGTAAGTTCTCTTTTGTATCCCTTTTCAAGCTTAAGTTGTTTTTAGCGGTCCAGCTCGCATACTCGTACATTCCATGTACTGATGCCAGTTGGCCTGCATCGTTTTATGATGCAGACGCAGGTACCCAGGATCAGCATTCTGCACGCCGTTGATCCAGTGAGCACTCTAGAGTCAGGGGTGAGCCTCATTGCTTCCAGAGGGCTCAGTTATTTTGTTCTCTTAGTTTTGTTTATTAGGGTGTTGCGGGGTCTGTCCCAACATCCATCTAAGTATTTTAGAGGCTTCATAGACAGTCAGTCAGTTAGTTTTGAGTCTCTTATCTATGTATATATGTAAGTATTCTATTTTGAGACTCGAGTTGCCTCTTTGGCCAGATATGTATCATTTAAGTTGTTTATGTCTCTGCATAGCACTGAGTTATTCTGTTGAGTAGGTTTCCGCTGAGTTAAGAAAGTCAGGCCAAGGGTTCGCTTGGGGCCAGCAATGGTCTCCGAGTGCCAGTCCCGCCCAGGGTGTAGGCTCGGGGCGTGACAAAATTATAATTGGATATAACTACAATTAACCTTCACAAAAATTTAAATTGCAAACATATAAATTATTAGTAAACAAATAATACAATGTAGTTAGAAAAATTTGTTTTATGAAATAAGAAATAATAATATAATAATTGAGAGAGAAAAATATTCCTTTTTAATGTAAAATTTGGTGTAGTGGGTTGAAATTGATTTACACTGAAATAATGTTGAGTTTGGGTTGGAGATGCCATTAGATGTGTTTAAAAGTAATGACAAGTGATAAGTGCTTTTAAAATTAAAATGACTAAAATATCCCTATTAATTATCGTAGGGATATTGATGATTTGGATATGGACACAATGAATTAAATTACTTAGATATTAATGCTCGTAAGATATTTGACAAAATGTAGGAAAATTGAGACCAGTACATCAACAAGTGGCTAACTTTTACTACTCCCCCCATCCCTAATTACTTGTCCACTTTTGAATTAACACACTTATTAAGAAAATAATAATTGACATAGCGAGTTTACCATTTTACCCCTATTAATTATGAAGTGGATGAATTAAAAACCTAAGACTTCAAAAAGTTCTATCTTTTGCAATGTAATTAATTGAGGGTATAATAGGTAAAATAAAATTGTCCTTTCTTGATTTGTCAAAATGGACAAGTAATTAGGGACAACTATAAAAGGAAAAGTGGACAAGTAATTAAGGACAAACGGAGTAATAAAAAATAATATTCGATAGCTATTTTCACGTAGTTGACTTCCACAAGCAAATAATACTAGTATACATACAACAACTAGGAATACTAATAATAATTTTGTTGGCGTGTGTCTTAATAATATTGATATATCGGGTATTTCTTATCTTCTTGTCTTGTCTTTTTTTTTTTTTTCTTGTTTGGTCACGTTGGTTGTTTGATCTTTATTTTCATGGACTAAACATATAAAAATTCTTCTTTGATATATGGTAAAACTGTGAGACTGGAACACAATATTTCTCACTGTTTTAATATCATACTGAAGTATGTGTGATCATCTCATTTAAAAATTGAAACGATTAAACAAAATATTTTTAAAATTTTTTATCCCGCACAAAATAAAGCAGGATTTTATGTATTTAAATTGGAATGGGTCGAGTAGTAGCATATACAATCCATTGAAGACAAAAAGGTCACCTTTTAGGTCAAACCATAAAATCTTCCTTTAGGCTTTCTCCTCTCGTCAGGGCAGGGCCATGATGTTTACACTGATTGTTTAATTTTTTTTACATTCTTAATTATCAAGCCCGATACAATAATCTAAGAAAGTGCATTAATCCGTAATATTATTGATATTTAAAAGTGAAAATCTAAAGCTTAATATATAATATAATGTATGTATGTTAGAAGTTAGTGGCTGATCCAACTAATTGTATCCGCTAATTTAGCAAAAACTAGTTGAATTCTGTCGAACTCGTAATTATAAAAAGGGCAAACTTATAGGGTGTGTTTGGTATGAAGGAAAATGTTTTCCTAGAAAATGTTTTCCTGGAAAACAAGTTGATATTTGACTTATTTCTCATGTTTGGTTGGTGAGTAGAAAATATTTTTCGGAAAAGATTTTTAGTGTTTGATTTATGAATGAAAAATATTTTTGAGAAATATCTTTTATTTTTACTAGAGTAGAAAATAACTTTTGAAATTGAAAATAGTTTTTAAAAACAAACTTAAATTTTTTTTGGGGGGTGGGGGGTGGGTGAAGGGAGGGGTCGAGGGTAGGGGTGAAAAATTGAAATTTTGAAGTTGAAAATATTTTTGAAAAACAAACTTAAATTTTATTTTTTTTTTGGGTGGGGTGGGCTGGTAGGGGGTGGGTGGGTGGGGGTCGAGGGTAGGGGTGAAAAAATGAAATTTTGAAATTGAAAATATTTTTTAAAAACAAACTTGAAATTTTTTTTTTTTCTTTGGGGAGGGGGGGTGGGGGGCTGGTAGGGGGTGGGTGGGTGGGGGTCAAGGGTAGGATGAAAAAATGAAATTTTGAAGTTGAGAATATTTTCTAAAAACAAACTTAATTTTATTTTTTTTGGGGGGGGGGTGTTAGGGGTGGGTGGGTGGGGGGCTGGGTAGGAGGTGGGTGGGGGTCGAGAGTAGGATGAAAAAATGAAATTTTGAATTTGTAAATATTTTTTAAAAATAAACACAATTTTTTTTTGGGGTGGGGGGGGGGTGACCGGAGAGAGGGGTGGGTGATCGAGGATCGGGATGAAAAAATAAAAATTAGAAGTTGAAAATATTTTTGAAAAACAAACTTAATTTTTTTTCTTTTTGAAGGGGGTTGGGGGCTGATAGGGGGGTTGATGGTGGGGGGTGAGGGTAGTGGGTAGGGGGTAAAATAATAAAAAATTGAAATTAGAAATATCTTTTAAAAAACAATTTTTAATATTTTTTTGGGAGGGGGTGGGGCAGGGGTGAGGGTGGGGTAAAAAAATTGAATTTAAAAACAAGCTTTGAGTAAAAAAATTGAATTTAAAAACAAGCTTTAAAATTCTTTTTTTTTTTTGGGGGGGGGTTGGTTGGGGGTGGTTTGAGGGTAGGGACAAAATAAATTAATTTTTTCAACAAAAAAATAATTGTAATTTGAAGTTGGAAGAGAGTTTTGGAAAATGTTTTCCTTAAGTTTAGAAGGGAAGTCATTTTCCTTAAATTTGAGGAAAATGAGTTGATTTGGAAAACATTTTCCAAAACATTTAGCCCAACCAAACATGAGAAAATTGGAAAACATTTTCCGGAAAATGTTTTCCTTCATACCAAACACACCCATAGTCACAGCCCATTCTCTTAGTTGGGAAAAAACACTGCATTCATTAATTTCGGAAAGGACATCATCACTTATGAAATGATGAATTGGATTCAGAAGAAATTCAATGACAAACAAGACTAAGTCAACTCGTGAAGCAACACGGTCATTAATGGTGGGTCTCAGATGTACGTAGATAACACGTTCAAATTCATCTTTTTATATGTTTTACATAATCATAACTCTTATACCAACTATTCAAGTCGTTTGTGTTTCTTTGTTTGATTTTTACTTAATATAAAATTTTCAAATTGGAGCTGTGATGATTCGAACATAATTGAAGCGAAGAAAGTAAATATTAATATATATTACTATTTGTTTCTTTATATAATATAGACTATATAATAAAGAGTTGACATTGACATGATAAATTAGGGCTAAAACACATTAGCAAGTACCTATTGGCGTCTCCATTTAATATCTTTTAAATTTGTTTACGCAATTGGACCTAGCTATTCGATCTCTTTGGTAGGGGGCTAAGCTAGTAAGAGGGGAGGCATTCAATTGAATCTACTTAGTTAACAAATTATTTCACTTTATTTTTCATAGTTTGACTTGACAAAAATCAATAATTTTGAAATGTATAGTATTAAATATGTCAAAATATTATTAGATAAAAGAAACTTTAGTTAGATTTAAAGAAATTATCTAGTGTATTTTGTCAGGCGCATATTTTGTTCATCGCCTCACTTTTTATTTTTATTTTTAAATGGGGTTTAATTTCCCTAAAGCGTGTGGAAGGATTATTCAACTGCCCCTCTTGGCAACTTCTTTTGAATGACTTAGTTGACAATGACCATTAAAACATTAATTTTCCTTAAAAAAGAAAAATGTCCTATTAATTTCCAGAACAACTAGACTTAATCTAATAATCCGAAACCTAATCAAGTTGTTAATATTCTAATTAGAATCAACACCCGATAGATGGTCAATTATTATCAAGAGAAATATTCAATATTTGATTGATGCCTCTAATGAAGGTTAACCTTGCCTAATTCATGTAATTTGTTGACTTTTGTGACAAGTAATGACCTAGTAAACTCGACGTGGTGTGTGATTTTATAATTCATATGTTTTTTATAGGAAAAAAATTTGAAGTTGGAGGTCAATCATTTGTGTCAAATAATGTGAACAAAATAAAATAACATTTTCACGTAGAAGTTTTTTTTTTTTTTTTTGGAGGAGGTAAAAGTCTATATGTTGAAAATTTAGAGAGTGAGTTGGCTAAATGGAACAATTCCTTATTCAACTAGTAAATGCAACAGATAGCTGTGCCTGTCATTCATAGATATTATTTTGTCGTGGGAAGCAGAACTTGAAAAAAGGATTTAAAGTTAAAGTTCTCTTTTTGATTTTGTCGAGGAGTTGTGATTTTAATTTGTGAAGTTGATCACATCTATGGTAGTTTCTTGGGCAATGATACCGCGAATTCTTCTCTGTTTTCTGTTTGTTTTGATCCATGTTCTGTCAATAGCAGCACGGACAAATCCTGATGATTGTAAGTTGCTTTTGCTGTTATGTACAATATATTTTATTTGCTCTTAGCTATTCTTCTTGTTATTTATTATATGAAGAGTTCATTTTTCATATGGTCAGTCGACTAATAGTTGAGTGATCTTATTATTCAGCTGCTGCTTTACAGTCTCTCAAGGATAGTTGGCAGAATGTTCCTCCCAATTGGGTTGGAGCAGATCCCTGTGGGAGTAGTTGGGACGGAATTGGATGCAGAAATTTACGAGTGGTTTCTATGTAAGAATTCGACGTGTATATCTTTGTCTACTGCTTAAAGTTACATATTTCATAAGGTTGATGTCATTTTTCTCAATTTCAGAACATTGTCAAGTATGAGTTTGGAAGGTCAGCTATCTGGGGATATCCAAGGATTAGCTGAATTGGAGACTTTGTAGGTTTTCCTTTCACTTGTCATGTTTCTCGTTCACGCCCTTTCTTTCTAATGACTGAGCAATACTTTGGGATAATTTGTCATTTCTAATTATTGATTACATCTTATAGGGATCTATCATACAACAAGGAGTTGAAAGGATCTCTTCCTCAGTCAATTGGAAAATTGACAAAGCTATCAAATTTGTAAGTGAATGTGAATTAACATCATGCATTCGTTTACCAGCTAATGTTGTGATTATATGATAATGACCTTTTCTTAATTTCATGACAGGATCCTTGTTGGTTGTGGATTTTCTGGACCAATACCAGACACCATAGGATCTCTGACCCGGCTGGTTTTTCTGTAAGCATTCTGCGGTACTCTTTGTACTTTGAACGCATAACCAGCATGTGACATATCTTGCCAGAGTGCAAAGAAGTTCGCTCATTTATTTGGTTTAAGGTGTTTGACTGAACAGATACATAAGATGATGGCTCAGGGATTTTATATTTATATCAGCTTAAACTATGATTTCTTAGCTTTTTTGTTATATACATAAGACCTGATCATTTTTTATTTTTTGTCTGAACGAATGAAGTGATAAGCATCTTGAATGAAAGGTTTCATGACAGCAAAAGAAAATGGTCATCTATGAGCTGCTTAAAATGACTAACGTAATGCGTGCTTTGATGCTAGCTGTACTCAAAAGTTTGGTTCATCTCTAGGAGAGGCAATACAATTCTAAACAGTGAAATCAGTTCATGAAGAGTTTAATCCATACTGCTATTCTTGTGTTTATACATTTATCAAATCTGAATAGTTGTGTTTTTACCATATCTATCTGTGTATGATTTCTTTCGGTCCTTCTTCTCGTATACGCTCTAAAACAGCCCCATTCTTTACTATGCAGATCTTTGAACTCTAACAACTTTATTGGAGGAATACCTGCTGGCATTGGCAATCTGACACAGCTTTCTTGGCTGGATTTAGCTGACAATAGGCTTACAGGAACAATTCCAGTCTCTAATGGGAGCACTCCTGGTCTTGATATGCTTGTTCACACTAAACACTTGTACGCTTCTCCTTTTTCTTGATATTGTTGTCTACTTGTCTCTCAACTGCATTTTCTAAGACTATATACATTTCTTCACAGTCACTTTGGGAAGAATCAGCTATCCGGTGAAATTCCAGCTGGTCTTTTCCATTCTAATCTGTCTCTGATACATCTGTAAGTTCCATTCTTGTTTCTGAAAGTAGTCATGCGGAAGAATCTTGATAATTAGTATATCACAAAAAACTTTCTTTTCGACCATGCTTTCCGGTTTCCTCATGCTTGTATATTCTAACTTCTAGGCTAGTTGAGAACAACAAGTTTACTGGAAATATCCCTGATACATTAGGACATGTCCAGACGATGGAAGTGCTGTAAGTATTATTATCTTGTGCTTTCCCTTTATAGACTAGTAAAGTTGCTTGCTTTCTATATACCTTATGAATTGTTTGTGAACTAAGCTATTGGTCCTGTCAACAGTCGGCTTGACAGGAATTCATTTAGTGGATCTGTGCCACAAAATCTCAACAATCTCACACATGTCAATGAACTGTAAGTAGAAACTGATTGTTTTTTTCTGAACCTACTGCATCTCCTTATGATTTCCTGATGTAGTTTATATTGACCATATATTACAGACACATGTCGAACAATAATTTTAATGGTCTTTTGCCGAATCTCACTGGCATGAATGTCCTCAACTACTTGTAAGTTGCTTATTTGCCTTTATCCCTTTGAGTTGATAATGTATTATTTCTCAACATCGTACTGTGTATATATAACCCGAATCTATTTGTTTTGTAAATATCACCATGGAAACTTATTTTTGCAGGGACATGAGCAATAATTCATTTAATGCATCAGATTTTCCATCATGGATCCCGAACCTGATATCTTTAACATCATTGTATGCTCTCTCTCTCTCTTTCCTTTTTCTTTTTCTTTTTCTTTGTGTGTGCATGTTTGGGAATGCACAACCACGAGCAGGTGCATAAGTACATGTATACTGTGCTAGTGTATGCCTGCATCCATTTGAATATGCACAGGTTTCCTGTTTTTTCTTCCCATTCTTATGGATTCAATTCCTAGAAGTTCTTTAAGCCTAATGAATGACCTTGTATTGGCAGGGTAATGGAAAACACAGGACTTCAGGGAACAGTTCCAGGTAGCCTTTTCAGCCTTTACCAGCTGCAGACAGTGTAAATGTCCCTTTTACTTTGTGTCGTTATTGTATAAACTATAGATTGAGTATCTGAAGTTAAATTTATCTTAACTGAAATGCCCTAACTCTGTATTATGCTGAGATTTGATGACAATGTGCTCATTGCTTACAGCATCTTGAGGAATAACAAACTCAACGGCTCACTTACAATTGATACAACATATAGCAACCAGTTGCAGCTCATTGATGTGCAAAGAAATCTAATTGAATCATTTACTCAAAGACCAGGGTACCCCTTTCAGATAATGTAAGCTCTATTCCTTGATTCTTCGAGCCATAAACCACCAAGTTGTTGAGAAACACATATGTTGGACAGTTCTTTGGCCTAGCTTATTGTGAGATATGATTTATATCATTTTCATTAGCTCATTTCTTTACGTTTTCTCTCTGCAGGCTTGCAGGCAATCCTTTTTGCAACGAAGGAGGAGATGGGACACAAGATTACTGTGTCAAAAGTCAACAAACTGAGACATATTCAACCCCACCAGAGAATTGCTTGCCAACAGACTGCAGCTCTAATCGAGTTTCTAGTCCTACCTGTAAATGTGCTTTTCCATATACAGGCAACATAGTCTTCAGAGCTCCTTCCTTTTCGAACTTGGGAAATAGAACTACTTATGAGATTCTCCAAAAGTCCTTGATGCAATCCTTCCAAAATACTAAACTGCCCGTGGAATCAGTTTCCCTCAGTAACCCAACAAAAAATTTGGATGACTACCTTGTAATACACCTACAAGTTTTTCCATCTAGCCAAGATTTTTTCAATCGAACTGGAGTTTCTGGAATAGGTTTTGTGCTTAGTAATCAGACTTTCAAGCCCCCATCGTCATTTGGACCTTTCTTCTTCATTGGTGAAGGCTATAAATACTTCGACGGTAATAGAACTAATTCCTTTTCCTTTTTATCACACATTTCTCATCTACTACATATATGTGCAGCCTAATCTATAATAATATAAATTGTAAGTGAGCCGTTGGAGCAGCATCTTAGTGAAGTTGATAGTTAAGAAGTCTGAGTCTATGTCTATGCTGTTCTCCAGGGGCATCCTCCGAATCAAAAAAATCAAGTAGTACAGGCATTATTATTGGAGCAGCAGTTGGTGGTTCTGTCATAGCAATTATAGCACTTATTATTGGAGTTTATGCTTTCCGGCAAAAGAAAAGAGCTGAAGATGCTGCAAAGAGGAGCGATCCTTTTGGTAAGATTTGTAACAATCTAATCAGACCATTTACTTATTACCTCATCTTATGGTGGCTGTTTGCTATCTTTCTTCTTAATGCAGCATCCTGGGACGAGAATAAACATAGTGGTGCTGTTCCACAGTTGACAGGAGCTAGATTTTTCTCATTTGAGGAGCTCAAAAAATGGACCAATAATTTTTCAGAAACGAACGATATTGGTTGTGGTGGCTATGGAAAGGTTAGCTTTTATTGAACATGCGCAACCCCCTCCCCTCCACCGTCATCATAATTGAAAATATCAGTATATCAAGAAGTTTGTTTGAACCAGCTTCTCTCTCCAATGAAAGAATTTCTTGGACTACAATTGGAACTGTAATGAGTTTTTAAACTATAGAAGTGTGTCTCTACAGGTTTACAGAGGTACTCTTCCAAATGGAGAATTGGTTGCAATTAAAAGAGCTCTACAAGGGTCTATGCAGGGTGCACATGAGTTCAAAACTGAGATAGAGCTTCTCTCAAGGGTTCATCACAAGAATGTCGTTGGCCTTGCTGGATTTTGTTTCGATCAAGCTGAACAGATGCTTGTGTACGAGTATATTCCTAATGGCACCTTAAAAGACGGTCTTTCAGGTATATGTTGGTCCCTTCTTATTTATTCATTGAAGCTAGCTCCTTTTAACTTGATCAAAACAGAAATGTACATGTCGAAAATGTAATGAAATTTGCACTTGTAGGTAAGACTGGAATCAGGTTAGATTGGATGAGGAGACTGAGGATAGCCGTTGGAGCAGCCAGAGGTTTGCAGTATTTGCATGACCTTGTCAATCCTCCCATCATACACAGGGACATCAAATCCAACAATATTTTGCTGGATGATCGCCTAAACGCAAGAGTTGCTGATTTTGGCCTGTCCAAACTTCTAGGTGACTCTGATAGGGGTCACATTACCACTCAAGTCAAAGGAACAATGGTGAGTACAGATTCTATTAACGCCTTCCTGAACTTGTTTCGTGTTAGAATATTATAGACCTGTATCCCTCAAATTTAATCATGTGTCAATAGTTTCTAGTCAAGTAATCACCATTACAAACAGTATCTCATTGTCTAATAAATAAATAGGTACATTATTTACCTCATAATAATGTCCTTTTGACGGATTTATCAGGGATACATGGATCCTGAATATTACATGACAAACCAGCTGACTGAGAAGAGTGATGTTTATAGCTTCGGAGTGGTGCTGCTTGAGATAGTTACAGGAAAAGTACCTATTGAAAATGGAAGATATATTGTCAGGGAAGTGAAGAGTGCAATGGACAAATCAAAAGATATGTATAACCTTCAAGACATTTTGGATCCTGCAGTTCGCGCAGGTGCAACTCCTAGAAGCTTAGAGAAGTTTGTGGATTTAGCACTCAAATGTGTTGAAGAAGAAGGAGCCAACAGACCTTCAATGAATGAAGTGGTGAAAGAGATTGAAAATATCATGGAGATCGCGGGACTGAACCCGAATGCAGACTCTGCATCTTCTTCAGCAACCTATGAAGGACCAAACAAAGGCATGAACCATCCATATACTGATGAAAGTCTCTTTGTCTATAGTGGAGCATATCCTAATTCAAAGGTAGAGCCAAAGTAAGATCAGTGTTTTTGTGGTTTTTCTTAGCTTGTGGAATTAAGATTGACACATAATATGCTTTGCCCTGTTACGTGTGTACAAATTTGAGAGAATGATTCAACTAATTTTGTCTTTGGAGTAAATTATTGTACAACAGAGAAATACTTTCTTTCTTTTTTTGAAACATTTATTTTTACCTTCTGTAAAAAGTGTGTAAACTTTTTTCTGATATCAATTAGGATGATCATTTGTATATGAGAATTCACATATTTTCATCCTAATATAAATTGTGCATTCAATGTTGTTGCAGCTATGCCAAAGTTTCTGCAACTATTTGTGAAAAGTTGACATGAGATCAATTGTACATTTTTATCTTATATAACAGCCTTTCACCTAATTGTGGCAGAAATGTTTTCCAACTCTTTACAATTTTTTAAGATTTGAATTTTGATGTTTTTTACAAGAAATATTCTTTTTTTATCCGTTACAATTTGAATAAAAGAAAATGGTCTTTTTAAAAATTTTATGGGTAAAAATGAAAGATCTCGATAAAAAAAGTAAAAATTACAAAACCAAAAAAAATATTGTAAGAAGCCTAAAAAACAATTCTCCCACTAGTAAGCGGGAAGGGTTCAATTGAATATTATTTGTGAAAATTTTATAGAATATGAAAGGATAATTTTTTTTTTAAAATTACACTAGGAAAGCAAACACAATTGGCATTTCAATGAGGTACCAGACACCCAATTGAAAACCAAAAAGAAAAAAGTTTTCATGTTTTAAAATACTAGTTCTGGAAACATGCGTTGCATGTTTCTTTTTTGGAAAAATTAGCAATTAATAAATAGTTAAAATGTTGCTAATGAGTCCCACTAAAGACTTAAATATTGTTGTTTTGCTAATTTTCCCTTATTTTTTACTGTCATACAAATTTGTATAGGGCTAATCTAACGTTGATAATTATCAATCACATTATTCTTTTGTATTTGTTGTTCTATGCAAATATAATAGTGTCAATTAATTCTTTTCATTTAATTTTGGTTATTTGTTTGCAAAATAAAAAAATTAGGGCTGATGGATTTTCACATTACTTGGATCGGATTTTACTAAATGGGTCAAATATAATACTAAATAGAAAGTATTTTTTTAATTTAATTATAATAAAAGAATATACACATGGAGCCATGTAGGCGCCACGTGGACTAATAAAAATGGTGACATGATAAGTTAACTATATAAGGGCAAATATGTATCCAAAGTTGGATGGTAAGGGCAAATATATCAAAAAAGTGTGACGAAGAGTAAATATGACCCTTTTCTAAGAGTACAAGGGTAGATATGACCCTTTTCCGATTTAATTTTAATGAAAACCATATTTTTATCTCCAACGTTTGATGAGTATGATTAATTTTATAGATATATATATATATATATATATTAAATGTAATTATCTTTTTAAACTTTTCAACTTTTAAATTAAGAGTAAGTAAGACTATATAATAATTAGAAATTTATTTACTAATATTTAATTAATTAGATTATGATTTAGCGTAGGGGTCCACTTTTATAATTTTCATATATTTAATTTTCTTAATCTTGACCTTTCAAATTTCTCACACAAATAATAAAAGACTACAAATGAGTAATTATTTCTTAAAGACAAGAAATTAAAGTAGATACATGTATCTTTTAAAGTCAAATTTTATGTTCTATCTTTTTATATTTATTTTAATAGTAATTGACCTTTCAAATTTCCATGCGACTTTTCATATATATATAATTATCTTTTTAAACTTTTAAATTAAGACTATATAATAAATTAGAAATTTATTTACTCATATTTAATTAATTAGATAGATTATGATTTAGTGTTGGAGCAAAATAGTAATCTAACTTTTATCTTTGTAGGAAAACAACTTCTCTAGCTTGTGAATAAGATTTGCTTATGTACTATTATTTCAAACTCCATTTGCGAAATTATACTGTACATATAAACTGATGAATCCAGGGTACAGTAATCAAGGTTATTATTATGTAATAAGTTGGAATTTCAACTTTGATACAAGGTATGATCTCACTTTCAACTGCTTATGTACTATTATTTCAAACTCCATTTGCGAAATTATACTGTACATATAAACTGATGAATCCAGGGTACAGTAATCAAGGTTATTATTATGTAATAAGTTGGAATTTCAACTTTGATACAAGGTATGATCTCACTTTCAACTCATGGCGTTCAACTTCCCTAAAGCGTGTGGAAGATTCTTCAACTGCCCCTCTTGACATTAACTAGTTGACAATGACCCTTAAATTTAATTTTCCTAAAACAAGTAATTTTACCTTTTAATTTCCATAAACTAAACTTTATCTAATTATCATGAGATTGTTAATGTTCATTCTAACACCCAATATCGAGAAATATTCAATATTTGTTTGATGCCTGTGAAGGTCTTTTATTTATTTATTTGTTAAATTGGGTGTAGGGGAAGGAGATTACCAGGTGGGAATCGAACCCTCATCGGTGAAAGTTTAAGAAGCCAACCAACGAGAATAGGGTCATGCACATTTCAAGCTGAAAGAGTAATGTTTGTCTCTGACAAAACAAGTCACGTTTATTTTAGGAATTTTCAATAAATTCTTTCTTATTTTGAACTATGAACTTTTTATATGTTCTCTCTGTTCAAGAGTTTCTCCTTTTGAGGAACCACCAAATGAGTTTTGTGTTTTATATCTATAGCTGCTCAGTCCATTACGACATTCTCCTCTTGATCACCGGATAATATTGATAGAAAAACAGTCACACCAAAATAAAAGCCTCCTCGGATCGACCCTTAACTTCCATTATTGAGCTAAAGAAGTTCCCTAGCCCTTCAAGTTTACATGCGGATCTCTCTATGATGGCATTCTTCTTCCACTCTAACTTTACGATATTATCATTGCTAGTTTGATCTCTCGAATTAAGGTTTCTGATTGGATTGGTTATTAGTAAGTCTACTATACATATTATAGAGAAGAATATATGTTCATCCGGACATTGATAAGGAAATCTATTATGTTTTAAGTATATAAACTACAAAAATTTAGCAGGTTGATATGCTCAGTTATCAGGGAAAAAGAAGGTTAAAGGTATATATGTGAACATGACAATGAAGAAAAACTATTACGTGCATGCTAGTATGCTAGGAGAAATATATTTTGAAGTACAATACATAATATTGTGTCACTGTGATACAATTTATGATCTAAAGGACAAAAGAAGAAGAATACTATCTAAATAAGAAAAGTAGTAATGTTGTAAAGGAAAAAAAATACAAGACGAGGTAATAGAAAAAGATGCTACAGAACGACCCAATTATTGTTCTCTGAAGAAGTACTTTGACCCGCCCTGCCCCACCCCAATTGCCAGTTGAAAAGTCTCTATTTTGAAAATTTAGAGAGTGAGTTAGCAAAATGGAACAATCTCTCATTCAACTCCTTTACAAGTAAATGCATCAGATAGCTGTCATTGATAGGCAGAACTTGAAAAGGGATTTGAAGTTGAAGTTGTCTTCTTGATTTTAATTTGTGAAATTGATCACATGGTAGTTTCTCTGGAAATGACACTGCAAATTCTAGTCTATTTTCTGGTTGTTCTGATTCATGTTCTGTCAATAGCAGCATATACTAATCCTGTTGATGGTAAGTTGCTTTTATTCTTCTGTATCAAATGCTTCTTAACCAGTGTACACTAATATTTGATTTTCTGTGAGTACTAGTGTTCAAATCTTAGGTTTCCTTTTTTGTAATAATATGAAGAAGTTGTCTCTTAAAAAAGTACTCCAATAAATAATCCAGAGATTATGGAAAATATTCAATAATCTTGAGGGAACATTATATTAAACATTTCCTGCTCTCTTCTAGATATGGTCAATTAAGTGTTCTAGTATAGAAGAACTGATTCAATATTTTATACAGCTGCTGCTTTAAAGTCTCTCATGAATTATTGGTATGGTCCTTCCGATTGGAATGGAGCAGATCCCTGTAGGAGTAGTTGGGAAGGAGTTGGATGCAGAGATTCACGAGTGATTTCTATGTAAGAATTCGACGTGTATCCCTTTGTCAACTGCTTAAAATTACAGAAATCATATGGTTGATGCCATCTTTCTCAATTTCAGAACATTGTCAAGTATACGTTTGAAAGGTCAGCTATATGAAGACGTCCAAGGATTATCTGAACTGGAGACTTTGTAGGTTTTCCTTTAACATTTCATGTTTCTCCTGCACACCCTTTTTTCTTATGACTGAGCAATACTTTGGGATAATTTTTCAATTCTAATTATTGACTGTGTCTTATAGGGATCTATCATATAACAAAGATTTGACAGGATCTCTTCCTCAGTCTATTGGAAGATTGACAAAGCTATCGAATTTGTAAGTGAATGTGAATAATCATCGCTCAAGTATTCACTTACCAGCTAATCTCGTGATAATATGCTGATGTTTTCTTAATTTTATGACAGGATCCTTGTTGGTTGTGGATTTTCCGGACCAATACCAGAATCCATAGGAGATCTGAGGCGGCTGGCTTTTCTGTAAGCATTCTGTGGAACTCTTTGTACTTTGAACGCGCGACCAGTACGTGACATATTTTACCAGAACTCCAAAGGTCATATATGAGCTTCTTAAAATGGTTAACGTAATGTGTGGCTTTTGGTGCTAGCTGTACTCAAATTTTGGTCCATCTCCAGGATAGGCAATGCAGTTCAGTTCATGAGGAGTTTAATCCATGCTGCTATACTTGTGTTTTATACGTTATCAAAATCTGAATAGTTGTGTTTGTACCATATCTACCTGTATATGCTCTAAAACAGCCCCATTCTGTATTATGCAGATCTTTGAACTCTAACCAATTTACTGGAAGAATACCTGCTACCATTGGCTATCTGACAGAGCTTCATTGGCTCGATTTATCTGACAATCAGATAGAAGGAAACATTCCAGTCTCTGATGGGAGCAACCCTGGTCTTGATTTGCTTGTTAACACTGAACACTTGTACACATCTCCTTTTTCTTGATGTTGTTTTGTCTCTCAACTGCATTTTCTAAGATTATTTACATTTCTTCAGTCACTTTGGGAAGAATCAGCTATCCGGTGAAATTCCAGCTCGTCTTTTCCATTCTAATATGGCTCTGACACATCTGTAAGTTCCATCGAATTGGAGAATGGAGTGAATGAATAATTTTGTCTGTAAATATTGGAGACCTCACTTGTAGTTGAGCTTGCCCTTTGATATTCTTGTTAGTGCATGTTTTTACTTCTGAGAGTAGTCATGTGAAAGAAGCTTGATAATTATATCACAAACAACTTTCCTTTTGATCATGCTTTACAGTTTCCTCATGCTTGTATATTCTAACTTGTAGGCTAGTTGAGAATAACAAATTTACCGGATACATTAGGATTTGTCCAGACGATGAAAATGCTGTAAGTATTGTTATCTTGTGCTTTCTCTTTATAATCTAGTAAAATTTCTTGCTCTCTATTCCTTATAAATTGTTTCTGGTATTGTAATAGTCGTCTTGACAGGAATTGCTCAACATAGTACTATAAATATTTGTCCCCAATCATGGGCACTTACTTTTTCAGGGACATGAGCAGGAATGATTTTAATACATCAGATTTTCCTTCATGGATCCCAAGCCTGCAATCATTAACAACATTGTACGCTACTATGCTTTGTCTCTCATTTTTTTTGTATGTGTGTTTGTGTATGCGTGACCATGAGCAGGTTCACAAGTGCATGTGTATACTATGCTAGTGTATATTCCTGCATCCATTTGAATATGGACAGATTTCCATTTTTTTCCTCATTCTTATGGATTCAATTCCTAGAAATTCTTTTTAACCTTATGAATGACCTTGTATTGACAGGGTAATGGAAAAGACAGGGCTTCAGGGATCAGTTCCAGCTAGCCTTTTCAGCCTACACCAGTTGCGGACAGTGTAAGTGTCCCTTTTACTTTGTGTTGTTTTTGTATAAACTATAGATTGAGTATCTGAAATTGAATTTATCTTAACTGAAATTTCCTAACTCTGTATAATGCTGATATTCGTTGACAATGTGCTCATTGCTTTTAGCTTCTTGAGGAATAACAAACTCAACGGCTCACTTGAAATGGAATCCACATATAGCAACCAGTTGCAGCTCATTGATGTGCAAAATAATTGTATCGAATCATTTACTCAAAAACCAGGGTATCGCTTTCAGATAATGTAAGCTCTATTTCATGATTCTTCAAGCCATAGAACCTCCAAGTTGACAAGAAACACCATATGTTGGACAGTTCTTTGGCCTAGCTTATAGTGACATATGATTATTCTATGCTAAACTTGACTATATATTTTCATTAATTCATTTCTTACTTTTTCCAATGCAGGCTTAAAGGCAATCCTTTCTGCAACAACGGAGGAGAAGGGACAGAAACATACTGTATTGAAACTCAACAAAATGAGACATATTTAACCCCACTACAGAATTGCTTGGCAATTGAGTGCAGCTCTAATCAAGTTTCTAGTCCTGCCTGTAAATGTGCTTTTCCATATGTAGGCGACCTAATCTTCAGACCTCCTGCCTTTTTAAACTTGGGAAATATAACTACTTATGAGACTCTTGAAAAGTCTTTGATGCTTTTCTTCCAAGAACGTCAACTGCCCGTGGAATCAGTTTCCCTCCATAACCCAACAATAGATTCAGATGACAACTACCTTGTAATACATCTGCAAGTTTTTCCTTCTAGCCAAGATTCTTTCAATGCCACTGGAGTTGCCGGAATAGGTTTTGTGCTTAGTAATCAGATTTTCATGCCCCCGTCTTCCTTTGGACTTTATGGCTTCATTAGTGATGGCTATAAATACCTCGCTGGTAATAGAAATATTTCCTTCTTATTGTCACTCATTTCTCATCTCCTACATATTACAGAAAGTTTGTGACTGAAGAAACAATATATATATATATATATATATATATGAAGTCTGAATCTGTGTATGCTATTTTCCAGAGACATCCACCGGATCAAAAATATCAAGTAGTACAGGCGTTATCATTGGAGCCACAGTTGGTGGTTCTGTCCTTGCAATTTTAGCACTAACCATTGGTATTTATGCTTTCCGGCAAAAGAAAAGAGCTGAAGATGCTGCAAAGAGGAGCGATCCTTTTGGTAAGAGTTGGAACTATCTATTAAACCATTTACCTATTACTTCATCTTACGGTGATTGTTCCTATCTTTCTTCTTAATGTAGCATCCTGGGACTCAAATAAACATAGTGGTGCTGTTCCACAGCTGACAGGAGCTAGATTTTTCTCATTTGAGGAGCTCAAAAAATGGACCAATAATTTTTCAGAAACCAACGATATTGGTTGTGGTGGTTATGGAAAGGTTAGTTTTTATTGAACATGGGCAACCCCCTCCCCTCCACCGTCAACATAACTGAAAATATCAGTATATCAAGAAGTTTGTTTGAACCAGCTTCTCTATCCAATGAAAGAAACAATTGAAACTGTAATGAGTTTTTAAACTATAGAAGTGTGTCTCTACAGGTTTACAGAGGAACTCTTCCGAATGGAGAATTAGTTGCAATTAAAAGAGCTCTACAAGGGTCTGCGCAGGGTGCACGTGAGTTCAAATCTGAGATAGAGCTTCTCTCAAGGATTCATCACAAGAATGTTGTTGGCCTTGCTGGCTTTTGTTTCGATCGAGCTGAACAGATGCTGGTGTACGAGTATATTCCTAATGGCACCTTAAAAGACGGTCTTTCAGGTATATATTGATCCCTTCTTATTGATTCATTGAAACTAACTCCTTTTAACTTGACCAAAATGGAAATGTAATGAAATTTGTACTTGTAGGTAAGACTGGGATCAGGTTAGATTGGATGAGGAGACTGAATATAGCCATTGGAGCAGCCAGAGGTTTGCAGTATTTGCATGACCTTGTCAGTCCCCCCATCATACACAGGGACATCAAGTCCAAACAATATTTTACTGGATGGTAACCTAAACGCAAAAGTTGCTGATTTTGGCCTGTCCAGGTTTCTAGGTGAAAAGGGTCACATTACCACTCAAGTCAAAGGAACAATGGTGAGTAAAGATTCTATAAACGCCTGCCTGAACTTGTTTCGTTTTAGAATATTGTATGCTTGTATCCCTCAAACTTCTGATGTCCAGAAAGTTCAGAAATTTAATGTGTCCATAATTTCTAGTCCTGTAATAAGCATTACAAGCACTATTTCATTGTCTAGTAAGAACATCTGAAGCTCCTCCTTTCTCATCGACCACCCTTCCCTCCACCAAAAATGAGTAAATAAATAAGTAGGAACAGGAAAATACGAAAACATTTTATTTATTTTTGGCATATTCTCTCAAGGCAAGGGACTTGTAGGTAATGATGCTTCAAAACACCAAATTCAAGGAGAAATACTACCTTAATTAGGAAACAAATGAGTTGTCGCCCATATAGAATCTACAAGCAGATAGAAGCTTTTTAACGTTTGTATAATGTGATCTTGCCATGTATGAAAGGAAACAAGTTGAGATGTTGCAGAAAAATGTGTCAGTATTTACCTCATAATCTATGTCCTTTTGATGGTTGCCTTTTATATATTAGGGATACATGGATCCTGAATATTACATGACAAACCAGTTCACAGAGAAGAGTGATGTTTTTAGCTTTGGAGTGGTGCTGCTTGAGATAGTCACAGGAAAAGTTCCTATTGATAAAGGAAGATATATTGTCAAGGAAGTGAAGGATGCGATGGACATGACAAAAGATTTGTCTAACCTTCATGAAATTTTGGATCCTGCAGTTCGTTCGGGTGCAACTCCTAGAAGCTTAGAGGAGTTTGTGGTTTTAGCACTCAAGTGTGATGAAGAAAGAGGAGTCAATCGCCCTAAAATGAGTGAAGTGGTGAAACAGATTGAAAATATTATGGAGATCGAAAGACTGAACCCCTATGCAGACTATGCATCTACTTCAGCAACCTATGAAGGATCAAACAAAGGCTTGAACCATCCTTATACTGAAAGTCTCTTTGTCTATAGTGAAGCATAATTTTCTCATCTTGTATTTTTTCAATTGGATTACAAAAAAGCACAAAACAAAACAAGAAAAGAAGGGAAAATAGTCAGTATAGGGTTGGTCACTTGTACTTGAATTAGAAGTAAAATTGCCATCATTTTAGGAACAGTCTGAAGATTCAGTAACTAAGTAGTTCAGGACATTGGTTTCTCCAACAAAGCAGAAAAATACCACACATTCTTATCGATCCCTCGATCAAGCTCTAGCATAGGAAGATAAGCTACATTTAACTGTGATCCCAGGCCTCAGAGCTCTGTATATGCCATATTGAGTGAACTCAAGCATGGTATCCAGAATCCAATTGTTCAAGATACGAATAGAGTGCACGATACCCAGAGTATTCTTGAAGAAAAGAAGCCTCTGGGAGACGCCAACGTGCATGGATATTAATCCCCTGAATGCAATGAAGCTGTTGAATGAACCATCCAAATTCATGGAAGTTGTTATAACTTACAATGGTTACATTCCTTTCCTTCATCCTAGCAACTGTACCGAAGAATTCTACCGCATTCCGTGCAGCTATGTTGATCCTCCAGAGTCTACCCAAAGGTTCAAGCCAGATTGTAGGAACTGGGCGATAAGTTTTTGTATTTCAATGAGAAGTTCGACGGAACCCACGATTTCCAAGTAGTAAGTTGTCGGCATATCGCGTCGTAACTCTATCCTAGATTTAAATAGAGGTAGTCATAGATCAAAATATTAGGAATCAAAGCAAGAAAAGTAGCATTGATGGAACGGGGGATCACACCTTTAGCGAAGAAATAAGGTGATCTGCTGGAAGTTTTTGAAATCCCAACAATATTTTCTATATAAAAAGAATCTGGAAAGCCTGATGGCTTTAAAGGATAGGGGTTCAATTGTTCCCTAACTCCCGGTTGCCATAACTTGATTCTTAATTTAACATGTTATAACAGATTACTTACTACTTCATTCATCTGTCTCATTATATGTGAAGGTGTTACTATTTGGAGAGTCAAATAATTTATTTTACTACAGTTTTCTGATATTTAAAAAAAAACATTTTGAATTATTAGCTATGTTAACTTGGAATACTTTTTGTATTGATTTTAAATATGTAAATTATATTGAATCTACACCCGAAATCATAATCAATATGGAATGTCACTTACTTTCCTACTTCCACAAAGGAAGTCAATTTCAAAACCTTATTTTTTTAGAAAAAATACTTTCCAAAATTTTTGACCAATAAACATTAATAAAAAAAAAAAGTAGAAGAAAAGAATTTTATTGATATCTTTTTCTCAATAAATTCTTTCCAAAATATCAATAGCACACATATTATAAAAAAATTTACTCTTAGATTAGGCTACTTGCCAAATTCCCTTTCTTTGGACAACCAATATGAGTAGTGAGTGAACCCACCTCATTAAGACTAACATATCTACCTACCAGGCCCTTGCTTCGGATGATCATAAATAAATCAATATTAAAGTCACAATAAATGATAGGGAACTTACATATTTGGCCGCTCACCCAAAAATAAAAATCCACATATAAAAATATCTTATATATACTTTCTTTTCGTTCATTCTTACTAATTCATATATAACTTGACATACCATTTAAGGTAATTCTATATTCAAAAGGACTTGAGCCTAAGATAACTTTTATACTTTAAAAAAAAAACTAGGATGGACTATTTTTTTCATCTTAGAAGAGACAAAATCATTCTAAGAGTACTGTAAAAGTTATTTATATATGGGGTCCAATTAATGCATGATGTAAGTTGAAACATAACCTTACATAAAGGGAACTGTGTTTTTTAGCCCCTACAAGGGTGTCTCTGTTTTCGTGGACTTAGAATGTTCACTACTTACTACAGTAGTAGTATTTAGAATGATTATGTTATCACGTCGTTCGATTGGAAACAAGGTATTTTATAATTATTAATTCCAGAATAAATTATTTCATTATTACGTATATGGAATAATTTATCTTATTACTAAGATATAAATGGTGAGATAAATAATCTTAGGACTGTCTAATACCTCCAATCAAACGCACAGTAAAAAGTAGCCCTACATTTTATTTCTAAAAATTATTACATATCTTATACCTTATACCAAACACGACTGCTCAGAGAGAGAAGACTTGTATACGTAGAGAGATATTATCCTCTTGCTGTTTAGAGAACAGTTTAATCCTCAAAACAAACCAAACACTTGTGGTTTCTCTTTCTTCCCATTACTCTTCTTTTCTCTTTCTTTTTAGTATACATATTGTCCCCTAAGAAGAAACTAAGGTTGCATGGTGGTGGATTTAAACAATGGTCCAGACAAGAACAATCCAACTGATCATCTTTTGTCTGCTTATTATTTCTATGCAAATTTTGGTGCAGCTGGGAGCTTCAACAAATTCTGGTGACTGTAAGTCCTACTTATCACATCTCTTTTGTTGTTTTTTTACTCTATAATCATGAATTTAACTTGTATACACCATATCTCGAATAAAAAATAAAGGTATACTAGTACCTAGCACAGTTTAACATGTTATATCATAAGTTACTTATTGTAAATAGTTATTTTTTTAGATGATTTGAGTTATGAAAGCAAATTGTTTTCATTTCTTTTCGTTTTTTTTTACTAGGAGATATATTAGTGTCCACTATTTTAACTCCAATTTGTTTTGATCCCCTTTTCGAGTTCATTACTTAAAAGGTCATTTCAATTATTGAACACAGTAATGTTTTTCGTTGTTTTGTATCAGAAAAGTCAAATATGATTTTCTTCATCAATTTCATTCAGTATATTCCGAATTTTTTTAAAAATAATTAGTGTTTGGTGCAGATGTTGTGTTAGAGTCACTGAAGGAAGAGTGGGAAAACGTACCTCCAAGTTGGGATGGGTCTGATCCTTGTAACGATCCATGGGAAGGCATCGACTGCAACAATTCACGTGTTATTTCTATGTAAGCTTTTTTTTTATTATTAAATTAAAATTGTTAAAAGAGAATCATATTAATCGGAAAAAATAACAATATTACCACTCTTTAAATTATTCCTAAATTTATGAATAAAATGTTGAAATTAAGAAATAAAAACACAAGTGCACTCTGTCAAAAATTCCATTTTTCCTTAGCTCGACAACGTCACATGCTTAATTCAATGTTTACCCACCTCATTTGTGCCAGCTAAATAATATCTTCGAAATTTTTTTTCAATTTTTTTAAGCACTAGAATAAATAAGCAATTATTTCCAAAAAAACAGCAAAATATTTTTTTTCTTAAAAAATCTTAATTAGTAAGAAAAGTACAAAATATGTAACTGTTGTTACTGTATTTACTCTTCCATTTTGGTCAGTTCATGTGTATATATAATAGAAAATAAAACTAAAATGCTTATTATCTAATGAAACTAGGTTAAAATTAAATCATATTAATTTTGTTAAATGACATTGCTAATTGTAATTTGAGGTACTAATTAATGATTGTGAATTTCAGAAAATTATCAAGCATTAATCTGAAAGGGGAGCTATCTGGAGATATCGAAGGCTTGTCTGAATTGCAGATACTGTATGTCTTCTACTCATCATAATTAAAAGTGTTAAAATTTGGAGAAAAAAAAAAATTGTCTTAATTATGTTCGCTCAATTATGTGCTCGCCAAAGTGTTCCTAAAGGATTCATTACAAAAAATAGTTTAATGATTTAATTTGGTGCAATAAAATGAGAGTTGAGTGATCATCTGTGAAATTAGTCTTGTTCTTGAAGCCAGTGGCAATATTAGAGCCAAAAAAAAGGCACTGGCACCCGCGGTCTCTTCGTAAAATTAGATATTTTATATATAATTTTCTAAGATTTGTATAATATTATATTTTGGCACCCGTACTACAAGAAGTCTAAATGGTTTACATGGTTAAATGCTGAACTTTTGACCTTGAGGATTAAGGATCAATTCCCACTTCAATACATTTTACTTGGTGCACCCTTGTTCGAAAAATCCTAAATTCGCCTCTGCTTGAAGCACCATTTTGCTTGTGATCATGCATTGCATGCACACAAATATTTTTGACTGTTGAAAGTTTTAAAATTCTGTTCTGATTATCTGTTTCCTTAATAGGGATCTATCATACAACAAAGGCTTGACAGGTTCCCTCAATCAATTGAAAGTTTGAAGAGTTTACCGATTCTGTAAGTGTATTATTACATGATAATGGTTAAATGTTGTTAAATTCACCAGATGATTTCATTAGAGTAATTTCTCCGAGTTGCCTCGCAGGATCCTTGTTGGTTGCGGGTTTTCTGGACTGATACCAAACACAATCGGATCCCTTAGCCAGCTGGAATTTCTGTAAGGATATCAATTTCTTCTATTTGCAACTTTTTATGCTTAATGAATTCAAGATATTGAGGATATGGGGTATTTGAAGAACTTTTAGTACTTTATGTTTTGTATAATATTGGAAATTTGGCATGAGATGAGTTGGATGGAGTAACTTGGTCAGTGAGGATTTATATAGCCGACCCCAACTTGTTTAGTTGGGGGACTGACGCTTAGTTATTTTTGTTGTTGTAGTAATTCTTGTATCCCTTTACGTTGTCAAACTATGAAGTCTTAGAGCCTCAGGTCTCTAGATATGTTATACTAGATTGAAATCTTTTTCCTGTTTCTTCTACTGGGCTACATTTCTAAAACACTATCTGAATCATGCAGATCTTTGAATTTAAACAACTTTATTGGAACGATACCAGCTTCTGTTGGTAATTTATCAAAGCTACGTTGGCTGGACTTAGCTGATAATAAGCTTAGTGGACCTCTTCCAATTTCCCATGGAAGCACACCTGGTTTAGACATGCTTGTTCACACAAAGCATTTGTGAGTAATGCTGATTACAGTCTGTTCATTAAGTAACATCTTCGTCTCTCATTTTCATCTGATATACCACTTACCTCGCAGTCACCTGGGGAGAAATCAGTTCTCAGGTGAGATTCCAGATCAGCTATTCAGCTCAAATATGACTCTCAAACATTTGTAAGTTCCACTGAACTGGAAGTGTATATATTTTTGAGAATTATTTGATGGATCAACTTCATTATTGTCCCACTCCAACGCTATGGTGCTAGCTCTGACACTTGTAGCAAACTACTCCCGTTTGGCTAATGGCTTCTTCTGTTTGGGTCTTGTAATTGCACAGGCTGCTTGAGCAAAACCAGCTTACTGGAAAAATACCCCCTTCATTAGGACTTGTGCAGACTCTGGAGGTGGTGTAAGTATTTCCAAAATCCATCATGTTCTTAAAGAACTCTAATAAATGTTCCATTTTTCTTGCTTTTGATTACCTGTGGAATTTTATTAACTAGATACCCATGTCCACTGTAGTCGTCTTGACAGGAATTCATTAGACGGATCGATTCCATCAACCCTCAAAAATCTCACACTTACGAGTGAACTGTGAGTAGACAAGCATTATGCTAATACAAAAATTCTTTTTTTATGAGTGTATCAGACCATCTATAAATTTTCTTTATCACTTGCAGCTTCTTATCAAACAATAAATTCACTGGCCCCATGCCCAATCTTGCTGGCATGAATGCCCTCAACTACTTGTAAGTTCCTTGAAACTCTTTTCTGCTAAGAAAATGCAGCAATCTTGATATTGTGATATTACAGATTATTTCTTTCGATTACTTTAATTTGATTTTGGTACCTATGGTCATGCTTTGCAGAGATATGAGCAATAATACATTCAGCTCAGCTGATTTTCGGCAGTGGTTTTCAACTTTGCAGTCATTGACGACTCTGTATCTATCTCTCTCTCGCTTTCTCTTTATCTCTTAACATGCATGTGTGTATCTGTCTCTGAGTTCACGTGCCTCAGCAGAACTCACATGCATCTGAATGTATATGTTATCCTAATGAAGTAGTTCATAGAATTTGTTATGCACCTCATTTGTATTTGTTCTGCTCATAGGGTAATGGAGAACACTCAAATTCAAGGAGAAATTCCGCCAACCTTCTTCAGTCTTTTTCAGCTGCAGACTGTGTGAGTGTTCTTTTACTTTTTAGGCCACAGTGCATGTTGTGGGGTCCAGTCCCACTATTCCATTTTTGACTTCAACAATTGTTGGCAAATTGCAATAGCAGCAACTATTGAAAAACACTGCAAATGTTGAGAAATTATAAACTTTCGGTGACACAACTTCGACATATAGTGTATGGTGTTGAAATTTGTTGCTGCAAATTTCTTCTATAAAAGGAGCTTATTAGCTCATTTGTAAGACACCAATTCACAGAGAAAGAAAAATATAGAGAGCTGTGAGGTTTCCATAGACTATACAAGAAAATAGTCTGTGAAGAAAAAATAGAGTGTGAGCGATATTTTTAGTAAGGTGGGAAATCAAAAGAGTGTTATTCTTTTTGAGTGTGTAGTAGTCACTTTGAGTATTGTATTTGTGACTACACGGTGTAAAATTCCTTACTATAGTGATATCAGTTACTCCTCTTAGCCCGTGGTTTTTCCCTTATTTAGAAGGGTTTCCACGTAAAATTCTTGGTGTCATTATTTTCCCATTTTATTTCTATCATTTTCACATATATATTTTTGTGTTAGTCTGCATTTTCCCAACAAACTGGTATCAGAGCCAATGTTTTATCTGAATATGCTCTGTGGTTGCAGCACAATCTGAACTTCCACATCAGAAAAGATTTACTTTGGTTTGTAATAACTATTTTTTGGGGGGAAAACGATGGAAGCCAACACAAGTAGAATGGTCACTTTGAATGGTGTTAATTATGCCATTTGGAAGGGGAAAATGGAAGATCTACTTTATGTTAAGAATTTTTATCAACCAGTCTTTACCACTGTAAAGCCTGATAATAAAACAGATGAAAAGTGAAATCTGTTGCATAGACAGGTTTGTGGATTCATTAGGCAATGGGTTGACGATAATGTGTTGAACCATATTTCTGGGGAGATACATGCTCGAACCCTATGAGAGCATCTTGAAAGTTTGTATGCTCAGAAGACTGGCAACAACAAAATGTTCTTAATAAAGCAGATGTTGAGTTTAAAGTATCATGATGGTTTTCCGATGACAGACCATCTGAATAATTTTCAGGGGATCATGAACCAATTATGTGTTATGGGCATTAAATTTGATGAAGAAATTCAAGGCTTGCTTCTACTTGGTTCCCTACCAGACTCTTGGGAAACATTTAGAACTTCATTGTCAAATTTTGCTCCGGATGGTGTGATCTCAATGGATTCTGCCAAGAGTAGTGTCTTGAACGAAAAGATGAGAAGAAAATCTCAAGGTTCTTCTTCGTCGGATGTCCTGATAACTAGCTCCAGGGGGAGAAACAAAACTCGTTGTTCTCAGAATAGAGAACAAAATAGAAGCAAATCCAGAGGCAGACTTAAGGATATCGAGTGCTATCATTGTGGCATGAAAGGGCACACAAAGAAGTTCTGCAGGAAGTTGAAGAGGGAAAACAAAAACAAAGAGGAAACTAAAGAAGATGGCAATGAAAATTGCCTAGCCACCGTCACCACCGAAGACCTTATTATCGTCTTTGATGCAGTTATGATAAATATTGCTTGTGATGAGTCAAGCTGGGTTGTGGACACTGGTGCCGCATCTCATGTAACATCAAGGAAAGATTTTTTCTCTTCATATACTCCTGGTGATTTTGGAACCTTGAGTATGGGTAATGAGACTGTTTCTAGGGTGGTTGGTATTGGTACAATTTGTTTGGAAACTAGTGTTGGAACTAAACTAGTTTTGAACAATGTGAAACATGCACCTGATGTTCGTCTGCACCTAATTTATGTTGGTGTTTTGGATGATGAAGGATATGTTAGTACCAACGGTGATGGAAAATGGAAACTCATTAAGGGTTCTTTGGTTGTGGCTCATGGTAACAAACGTCGTGGTCTTTACTGGACTACGGCCTCTGCTTGTGTTGATATGGTGAATGCGGTTGAGAGCGATGACTCTTCAACATTATGGCACAAGAGGCTTAGCCACATCAGCGAAAAAGGACTTAATGTTCTAGCCAAGATGAAATTATTGTCAAATTTCAAAAGTGTTAAATTAGAAAAGTGTGAGCACTGCTTGGCTGGTAAACAAAATAGAGTTTCCTTTAAGTCCTACTCTCCTTCAAGAAAGACAGAGTTGCTTGAATTGGTGCACTCTGATTTATGCGGTCCAATGAAGACAAAGACATTGGGTGGTGCACTCTACTTTGTCACTTTTATTGACGACTGCTCGAGAAAACTTTGGGTCTATGTCTTGAAGACTAAAGACCAAATGTTAGGTGTCTTCAAGCAGTTTCATGCTTCAGTTGAAAGAGAAACTGGAAAGAAATTGAAATGTATTCGTATTGATAAAGGTGGTAAATATTGTGGACCATTTGACGAATACTACAAACATCAAGGCATTAGACACCAGAAGACTCCTCCTAAGACTCCCTCAGCTAAATGGTTTGGCTGAGAGGATGAACAAGACCTTGATGGAAAGAGTTAGATGTTGCTTTCTGAAGCAAAGTTGTCGAGCTAATTTTGGGGTGAGGCTTTATTGACCGCTGCACATGTTATTAATCTATCTCCTGTTGTTGCTTTGCATAGTGATGTACCAAATAGTGTTTGGTATGGAAATGATGTTTCCTATGACCATTTGAGAGTATTTGGTTGCAAAGCTTTTGTACATGTGCTGAAAGATGAGAGGTCAAAGTTGGATGCCAAGACAAGGCAGTGTATCTTCATTGGATATGGCCTTGATGAATTTGGTTACAGGCTATATGATCCAATTGAGAAGAAACTTGTGAGAAGCCGTGATATTATTTTCATGGAGAATCAAACAATTGAAGATATTGATAAAGCGGAGAAGCTAGAATCTTCAAGTTTTGATGGTATAGTTCATCTAGAAGAAGTTCCTCACACAAGTATGCATGATGTTGTTGGGTTTGATGATCACGGTGACGCCCATAATCATGTATCGAATCAACATGTTGATGTTGATAATAACAATGATATTGTTATTGATGATCCTCCTGCTTAGGAGGTCCACAAGGCAGCGGTTTCCTTCCTCTCGTTATTCACCCAATGAGTATGTATTACTCACTAATGGGGGAGAACCTGAATGTTATGAGGAGGCCATAGAAGATGAACACAAGGATCAATGGATTGAAGCCATGCAAGATAAGATGAAGTCTCTGCATGAGAACCACATTTATGAGTTGGTAAAATTGTCCAAGGGCATGAGAGCTTTGAAGAACAAGTGGGTGTTCAAAGTTAAAGTTGAAGAACACAATTTCAAGCCAAGGTACAATGCTAGATTGGTTGTTAAGGGATTTGGTCAAAGAAAGGGTATTGACTTTGACGAAATATTTTCTCCTGTTGTGAAAATGTCCTCGATTCGTACAGCTCTAAGTTTGGCTGCTAGTCTTAATTTAGAGATTGAGCAGATGGATGTGAAGACGGCTTTCCTTCACGGTGACCTAGAAAAAGAAATTTATATGGAACAACCTGAGGGCTTCAAAGTAGAAGGTAAAGAAAATTTTGTGTGCAAACTCAAAAAGAGTCTTTATGGCTTAAAGCAAGCTCCCAGACAGTGGTACAAAAAGTTTGAATCTGTTATGGGGGAGCAAGGCTATAAGAAGACTTCTTAAGATCATTGTGTATTTGTACAAAAATTTTCTGACAATGATTTTATCATCCTCTTGTTGTATGTGGATGATATGTTGATTGTGGGCAAGAATACTTCCAAGATTGACTAGTTGAAGAAAGAGTTGCGTAAGTCTTTTGCTATGAAAGACTTAGGTCATGCCAAGCAAATTTTGGGCATGAGAATTACTCGTCTCAAAGATGAAAGGAAGATATTTTTGTCACAGAAAAAGTACATTGAACGTGTACTAGAGCTCTTCAATATGAAGAATGCTAAGTCTGTTAGTACACCTCTTGCTGGTCATATGAAGTTGAGCAAGAAGATGTGTCCTACAGTTAGGGAGGAAAAAGAGAGAATGGCCAAAGTTCCATATTCCTCCGTCGTCGGAAGTCTACTGTATGCTATGGTATGCACTAGACCTGATATTGCTCAAGCAGTTGGTGTTGTCAGCAGATTTCTCGATAATCCTGGAAAAGAGCATTGGGAAGCTGTGAAGTGGATACTCAGGTATCTTAGAGGAAGCTCAGATGAATGCTTGTGTTTTGGAGCATCAGATCCAATCTTGAAGGGCTATACAAATGTTGATATGGCAGATGACCTTGATAACAGAAAATCCACTACTGGATATTTGTTTACTTTTTCAGGGGGAGCTATATCATGGCAGTCGAAGTTGCAGAAGTGTGTTGCACTATCTACAACTGAAGTTGAGTATATTGCGGCTATTGAAGCCGGTAAGGAGATGATATGGCTAAAGCGATTTCTTCAAGAACTTGAATTACAACAAATGGAGTATGCTATCTATTATGACAGTCAGAGTGCAATAGACTTGAGCAAGAACTTCATGTACCATGCAAGAACAAAACACATCAACGTCAGATATCATTGGATCGTGAGGAAGTGAAGAGTGAATCATTTCACGTCAAAAAGATCCACACAAGTGAAAATCCTGCAGATATGCTGACCAAGACGATACCGAAAGACAAGTTCGAGTTATGCAAAGAACTTGTGGGTATGTGCTCCCTCTAAAGAATATAAAGATACCTCCTTCCAGATGAGACTGGAAGGGGAGATTTGTGGGGTCCAGTCCCACTATTCCATTTTTTACTTCAACAATTGCTGCATGCAATTGTCAATTGTTGGAAAATTGCAATAGCAGCAAATATTGAAAAACACAGCAAATGTTGAGAAATTATAAACTTTTGGTGACACAACTTTGACATATAGTGTATGGTGTTGAAATTTGTTGCTGCAAATTTCTTCTATAAAAGGAGCTTATTAGCTCATTTGTAAGACACCAATTCACAGAGAAAGAAAAATATAGAGAGCTGTGAGGTTTCCATAGACTATACAAGAAAATAGTTTGTGAAGAAAAATAGAGTGTGAGCGATATTTTTAGTAAAGTGGGAAATCAAAAGAGTGTTATTCCTTTTGAGTGTGTAGTAGTCATTTTGAGTATTGTATTTGTGACTACACGGTGTAAAATTCCTTACTATAGTGATATCAGTTGCTCATCTTAGCCCGTGGTTTTTCCCTTATTTAAAAGGGTTTCCACGTAAAATTCTTGGTGTCATTATTTTCCCATTTTATTTCTATCATTTGCACATATTTATTTTTGTGTTAGTACGCATTTTCCCAACACATGTCATGCAACTATTCTCATTTTTCGCTGTGTGCTAGTCTTGTAACAAAGTGACCTAGTATATGATCTATGTTTTGCATTTCAACTTTACGGCAATGAGGTGTTTATTTATGACAGCAACTTGAGGGGAAACAAGATCAATTTTACCCTGAATATTGCATCCAACTATAGCAGTCAACTAAAACTGATTGATTTGCAGAACAATTCCATCGATTCATATACAGTAAGACCTGGATTACCTTTTCAAATAATGTAAGTCCTCAAGCCACTTTTTCTCCACTTTAGCAATGAGAAAGAAATAATGGATCATTCATGATAGGACATTTGATTCTTCTGAATACAATTTAGTCGTTTAACAATCTCAGTTTTCTACTTGTTCATTTGGCAGACTTATGCATAATCCAGTATGTTATGAAGAAGGATCAGAAGACTATTGTGGCATTTCCCAAACAAACTTTGGATATTCAACTCCACAAGATAATTGCCTTAAAACACAATGCAGTTCTGATCAAATTTTTAGCCCTACCTGTAAATGTGCTTATCCGTACACAGGCGACTTATTCTTCAGAGCTCCTTCCTTTTCTGACTTGACAAACACAAGCATTTGTGAGTCACTTCAGAAGTCTATGCTATCTTCTTTTAGCCAAAATCAGGTGCCAGTAGATTCAGTTTCCTTGAGTAATCCAAAAAAGAATTCAGAGTACTACCTTGTGTTACACCTGCAAGTTTTTCCATTTGGCCAAGATCATTTCAACCGTACTGGGATTGCTACAATTGGATTTGCACTTAGCAACCAGACTTACAAACCCCCACCAAATTTTGGACCATTCTTTTTCTAACTTACTGGATTAAGTACTAACTTCTTTTGAATGACTTAATTAAGTAGTTGACACTTGACAATAACCCTTAAATTTTGATATTCCTAAAAGAAGAAAAAAATTACTACTTTTAATTTCGAGAAAAAAACTAGACTTTATTTAATTATCTAAACCTAATCAAGTTGTTAATATTCATCTTATTTAGGATTAACACTCAATATGGTCAATTATTATTATGAGAAATATTCAATATTTGATCGATACCTGTGATGAAGTTTTTTTCCCAATACATTGGTATAGAGGGAGAAGATTACAACTCAGCTGCAAGTAAAAGTTTAAGTAGCCAACCAGCTGAGCTACTAAGTAGGGATGACAATAGGGTGAGGCGGGGCGGGTGAAGCCTTGCATACACATTTCAAGTTGAAAGAGTAATGTCGTCTCTGAAAAAATGTGTCATGGTTATTTTAGGAATTTTCTATAAACTCTTTTTTGTTATTTTGAACTATGAACTATTTATATCTTTAGCTTTAATTATATGTTTATTAAAGGATCTATTATATATATGTATATAAACTACAAAAATTTAGCAGGTTGATATGCTCAAGTTACCAGGGAAAAAGAAGGTTAAAAGTTTAGATGCCAACATGACAATGAAATTTTTTAGAAAGAAACTATAATGTGAATGAGAAATATATTTTGAAGTACATACTAGTGTATCACTGTGACACAATTTATGATTTAAAAGACAAAAAAGAAGGATTCTATCTAAATAAGAAAAGTAGAAAATATTTCAAAGAAAAAAAATACAAGGCAAGGTCATAGGAAAAGAAGCTACATAAAGCTGCACAACCCATTTATTGTTCTCTGAAAATGTACTTTGACCTGCCCAGTGGCGGATCCAGGACTTAGAGTCCGTGGGTGCCAAATGGGATTCGAACCCGCAACATCAACCTTCTAAAGTTGTCCTCTTACCGTGGCACCACAAGCCAATTTTGTTCTGTAGGTGGCACGCTTTATATTTATATAAATATTATATATATATATATACCTATGTATATATAGAGTTTCCGTCGAAGTTCGGGGGTGGCGTGGCACCCCCACAGCCCTTCATAGATCCGCCACTGGACCTGCCCTGCCACAATTGTCATCCCTACTACTAAGATTAAAAGTCTCTGTTTTGAAAATTTAGAGAAGGAGTTGTTGTTTGGTTTAGGATGAATTTGAATTTTAAATATTTGTTAGGTTGTTTTAATTGTTGAGATTATTTAGTTTTTAAAATTTTTGTTATATTTTTGTTATGCAGATTATGTTATCAAGTTGGCTATTCAAAGTTCTATTATGCTTAATAAAATATTGAGAGACATTTTCAATCGTTTTGTGCTTTCTCAGTTTTAAAATAACACCAACAGTGGTATCAAGAGTTTCATTAATCTTAAGGGATTTGAGAAATCTTCAAAAAAAAAAAAACTACCATACATTTTTTAACCCGTAAGGGCTACCTTTTTAACCCATCAGGGCTATCCATTTTAACTCATTCAGAGCTACCTTTCAGCTCGTGCTTTTCTCAACGCACAAGCTTTTCTAAACCATTTTTAACGAAAATAATGTCAAGCAATAGTCTCTCTTTGAATGCCCAAAAAAATTCACTGGTGAAAACTATCAATTTGGTCAGTGAAAATGAAATCGTATCTTGAACCCTATGATATGTGGAAAGTTGTAATGGAAGATATACCCTTACAACCTCTCCCTGCAAATCCTATCCTTGCTCAAATTAGATCTCATTCGGATGAAAAATCAAAAATGTCAATGCCAAAACTGTAATTCAAAATTCAGTTGCGTATTCGATTTTTTCTAAAAATTCTTGTGACAATTCCAGAGAGATTCGAATCTAAATTTCATCTCGGGAAGAGTCTGAAGATCTCTCTACTATTTCTATTGAAGAACGAATAAGTGTTCTTCAAGCACAAGAGCAAAGAAGAGCCTTTAGGCAAGATAATGTTATTGAGGATGCCTTTAATGCAAAAAAAGAAAAGAAAAAGGTAATTACTCTTTGCAAATACTGCAAAAGAAAAATACACTTGGAAAATTTTTGTTTGGTGGAAACCTGATGCAAAATGTGGAAATTGCAAACAAGCTGGTCGTGTTACATAAGTATGCAAGCTGAAGAACAATTTTCAAGCACAAGTTGTAGAAGCAGAAATCGAGGAGGAGCAACTTTTTTAAATTGCAGTATCTAAAACAAAGGAGGAGTGTTGAATTTGCTTTTTAGTTATTGCATTCATTTTTTAAAATAATAAGTTACCTTGTTTTAGGATGAATTTGAAGTTTAAATATTTCTTAAGTTATTTTAATTGTTGAGATTATGTCATCAAGTTGACTGCAGCTTAATAAAATATTGAGAGACATTTTCGCTAGTGTTGTGTTGCCCTTTTTTAAAAAACACGAGAGTAGGTGAAATGAAGCAATCCCTTGTTCAACTCCTTTACAAGTAAATGCATCAGATAGCTGTCATTGATGGGCAGAACTTGAAAAGGGATTTGAAGTTGAAGTTGTCTTGTCGATTTTAATTTGTAAAGTTGATCACATATATGGTAGTTTCTATGGCAATGATGCTGCGAATTTTCATCTGTTTTCTGGTTGTTTTGATCCAAGTTCTGTCAGTAGCAGCACGAACTAATCCTGTTGATTGTAAGTTGCTTTTGTTCTTCTCTATCAAATGTTTCTTAACCAGTGGTCAGAGATACTTGATTTATCTGTGAGTACTGGTGTTCAAATCTTAGTTCCTTTTTGTAATCATATGAAGAACTTGTCTCTTAATCGCAATAATCTTGAGGGAACATTAAACATTTCCTGTTCTCTTCTAGTGACGAAGAACTGATTCAATATTTTATACAGCTGCTGCTTTAAAGTCTCTCAAGGATTCTTGGTATGGTCCTTCCAATTGGACCGGAGAAGATCCCTGTGGGAGTAGTTGGGGAGGAGTTGGATGCAGAAATTCACGAGTAATTTCTATGTAAGAATTCGGTGTGTATCCTTTTGTCAACTGCTTAAAATTACAGAAATCATATGGTTGATGCCATCTTTCTCAATTTCAGAACACTGTCAAGTATGGGTTTGAACGGTCAGCTATCTGGAGACGTCCAAGGATTATCTGAATTGGAGACTTTGTAGGTCTTCCTTTCACATTTCATGTTTCTACTTCACTCCCTTTTTTCTTATGACTGAGCAATAATTTGTCAGTTCTAATTATGGACTGCTCCTTATAGGGATCTATCATACAACAAAGATTTGACCGGATATCTTCCTCAGTCTATTGGAAAATTGACAAAATTATCAATTTTGTAAGTGAATGTGAATAATCATCACTTGAGTATTCACTTTCCAGCTAATCTGATGATAATATGCTGATGTTTTCTTGATTTCATGACAGGATCCTTGTTGGTTGTGGATTTTCTGGACCAATACCAGACTCCATAGGATCTCTGACCCGGCTGGTTTTTCTGTAAGCATTATGTGGCACTCTTTGTACTTTGAATGTGCGACCAGTACGTGGCATATTTTACCAGAATGCAAGGGTCATATATTATCTGCTTAAAATTGTTAACGTAATGTGTGCTTTTGGTGCTAGCTGTACTCAAATTTTGGTCCATCTCTGAGACAGGCAATGCACTTCTAAACAGAGAAATCAATTCATGAGGAGTTTAATCCATACTGCTATTCTTGTGTTTTATACGTTATCAAAAGTTGAACTGTTGTGTTTACCATATCTATCTGTATATGATTTCTTTCAATCTTTCTTCTGGTATATGCTCTAAAACAGCCCCATTCTGTATTATGCAGATCTTTGAACTCTAACCAATTTACTGGAAGAATACCTGCTACCATTGGCTATCTGACAGAGCTTAATTGGCTCGATTTATCTGACAATCAGATAGAAGGAAACATTCCAGTCTCTAGTGAGAGCAACCCTGGTCTTGATATGCTTGTTAACACTAAACACTTGTACGCTTCTCCTTTTTCTTGATACTTGTTTTGTCTCTCAACTGCATTTTCTAAGATTTATTTACATTTCTTCAGTCATTTAGGGAAGAATCAGCTATCCGGTGAAATTCCAGCTCGTCTTTTCCATTCTAATATGACTCTGAGACATCTGTAAGTTCCATCGAATTGGAGAATAAACTTAATAAATTATTTTGTCCGTAAATATTTGAGACCTCACTTGTAGTTGAGCTTGCCTTTTGATATTCTTGTTAGTGCATGTTTTTACTTCTGAGAGTAGTCATGTGAAAGAAGGTTGAAAATTATATCACAAACAACTTTCCTTTACTGTTTCCTCATGCTTGTATATTCCAACTTGTAGGCTAGTTGAGAACAACAGGTTTACCGGGGTAATCCCAGATACATTAGGATTTGTCCAGACGATGGAAGTGCTGTAAGTATTGCTATCTTGTGCTTTCCCTTTATCATCTAGTAAAGTTGCTTTCTGAATTGTTTCTGGTATTGCAATAGTCGTCTTGACAGGAATGCATTCAGTGGATCTGTTCCACAAAACCTCAACAATCTCACACATGTCAATGAACTGTAAGTAGAAAATGAAACAATTTTCTGAACCTACTGTAGGTCCTCTTTCATTTTTTGAAGTAGTATATTTTGACCATGTATTACAGCTACATATCAAACAACAATTTGAAAGGCCTTTTGCCGAATCTCACTGGCATGAATGTCCTCAACTACTTGTAAGTTGCTTTTGTGCCTTTATCCCTTTGAGTTGACAATCCATTGTTCTCAACTTAGTACTATAAATATTTCTCCCCAATCACGGGCACTTATTTTTTGCAGGGACATGAGTAGTAATACATTTAATGCATCAGATTTTCCATCATGGATCCTAAGCCTGCAATCATTAACAACATTGTATACTCTCTCTCTCTCTCTCTCTTTTTTACTAGATCTGGGAACGTGCGTTGGACGTTTATCTCAAAGTACTTATATAAATTTTTTTTATTGCAAATGACATATTTTATCCCCTTCAAATCTTTGGTATTTACGAAGAAGAATCTATCATTGTTTCTATAGGAACTACATATATCTTCCTAATAAAAAAAATATACCTTTAACTATAAAATTGACTAAAAGTTCATCAAGTAAAAATAACTAACTATTGCACAAATTCAATATTCAAATGAGGATACTAAAACACCACATGCTAGGCTAATGTATACAAAACAACAAACCATGGTAAATTCTCAATAATAACAACACAACAATAGAAAGTTGTACAATAACAACAAACAAGAAAAATAAATGTTAAACTAAACAATAAAAAGAGACAAGAGAAGAGAGCATAGAGATTTTCTCATGTTTTTTTTTCAATTGGTTTAAGTGTGTAAATTATTGTGTCAAATGTCATTATTTATAGGATAGCATTGAGGAACACAAAGAGTTGTCATAAATATGATATTAATCCAATTGAGATTATCGATGAGAGTAAAAAACATAATGAATATAATTAGTGGGAATTACATACATATAATGAAGAGTTAGTGGTAATTTATGTATACTAATATGATGATTTACTATTTACTACTATTTAATTTATTAAACAATTTATAACATTTAAATATAATGTACAAATAAAACTGTTATCTAAGGATAAAATATGTAAAAGAATTCAAATATATTAAATGTGTAGTGAAAAATCATTATGACTAATTATTAAAAAATTCATAGTAACTATGATTATGAAAAATCACTACTATTACTACATGGAAGATGTAAAGATGGTTGTTTTTTTCTTGCTAATAATAACTTACAATTTAATAATGAGTATTGAATTGTAAGTCTAGCTGGAAATAGGAGTGTTAACTACCATAATACGAACAGTCAAAATTCATTGAATCCCAAAATAAATATTAAATGAAAAAATAATATTTTAAATAATTTCAAGAAAATAAATTAATAGTTAAAGGGTATTTTCGTAATTCAACTTTTGACTTAGATTCTTCCCACTTTTAATATAACTAATTCTCGACACGTGCGTCCCATATTAAGTAATATAATTCATAATTAAATTGGAGGTTAGTGAGCAACAAATTATATGGATATGCTCCATGTATGAAATTCAAAAGTCCATGTTAGATGGATATGCTCCATGAAATGAGGAAAAGAAGTTACGTTATCAGAAGTCCAAAAGTCCATGTAAGATGGATATGCTCCATGTATGAAATTAATTAAATGAATTTAATCATTAATAACTAACGAAAATTATATCAAAATGCAATTGCTAGACTTCTAATTCAGTAAATAAAATATGATTATTTCATTAAATTTATTGGTTAATTAAATATTTAGTTATATTTTAATTTAGTGTGGGGTAAATTCGTAATTCAACTTTTAAGTTATGAGCTTTCCACTTTTAATATAAAATATAAAATAATAATATGATTTATTGGTTAATTAAATATTTAATTATATTTTAATTTAGTGTGGGGGGTAAAATCGTAATTCAACTTTTAAGTTATGAGCTTCCACTTTTAGTATGACTAGTATCTGGACACGTGCCATGTTATTTTGTTCAAACTTTTTCATTAAGATGGAGGGAGTATATAATAGTTAAATATATTGGTTTTAAAAAACGCAAGCTTATTCTTACTAAAATAAAGAAATTAAAACACATATCAATTCTCTCTTTACATATAAAGTACTCCCTCTGTCCCTTTTTAGTTGTCCACTTTAGAAATGACACACAGATTAAGGCAACAATGATTAGCACAGTGAAGTTACAATTTTACCCTTATGACAACTTTTCACTTCAAAATTACAACCACTTCTTTGAATTCAAGTGAAATAAATTGGAGGGAAACAACATACACTTTTACAATTTTCAAGAAGTGTAAATAAGGGTATAATAGGAAAAAATTTGTTGTCCTTTCTTGATTTGTCAAAATGGACAACTAAATAGGGACAACTAAAAAAGGAAATATGGACAACTAAATAGGGACGGAGGGAGTAGAAACAACTGCTAAAAGTATAACAAGAATATTTGAATGCTAAAATTAAAATATTACATGTCGGAATAATGATACATAAACATTGTGCATTACAATAAATCTATATTGAACTTTGTTTAGTGAAGTTGATGTTACTGGCTAATCGAACTCTAGACGCCAATAGCTCTAGATACTTCCCATCCTCTCAAATTGTTGCTTTCTCGTCAAGAACAAAAAAGAAGATGAAATTAATTAATAAATTAAAATTATGCAAGAGCCTATAAAAATGGTGAGTAAGAATTCAAGAATCCTTTCTTGCCTTTTATAGCTATTTTTCAATTTGCATTCCTTGAACCTTTTCTTTCTTTAGTCTACATTTAATTATTCAATGCAACTCTTCCTATTCTCCAAACTATTTAGCAATGAATAACGCACACTTAAATTTGATTAATGGGTAAATCATTAAGGGCTACATTTAAATTGGACTTTTGAATATCTGCAGATTCACAAATCTCATGTAAATTTAAATACAATTACTACTATTTCAATTAGATTAGGCATTTTATTTTAATTAAATATAAGAGAAAAATTGTAATCTAACTTTAAACACTCGTTTTAATTTTCTCCATTTTTATTCATGTTAGTACATTCACCTCAGACTAATATTCTACTTTGAACAGAAATAACACAAAGCAATAAATATATAGAGATACATATTCCAAGCCATAATAAATGTCATTATTTTTTTATTATGGATACATTCACCTCAGTTCTCACCCCATGAATTTCCGTGACATTTCATTAATTTGACTGGAAACATAATAAGTATCATTATCTTTTAATTGGAATATGAATGTCAAACAGTGCCCTCTCTTTTTTTGTGTGGATAATTTAGTGATTTTATATTTATGTATATTAATTTTGAAGAGATAATACATTTTTTTTATTATTTATTTAGATTAGATGTTGTATTTATTACATTTTAATTAAGTATAGGGGTAAAATTGTAATCTAACTTTGAAGATAGGTGCTTCCCACTTTTAGTAATTAGTAAAAATTACTCCCTCTGTCCCTAATTACTTTTTCACTTTTGAATTGACACACCTATTAAGAAAGCAATTATTGACATAGTGAGTTTACCATTTTACCCCTATTATTAATTATAAAGTGGATGGATTAAAAATTTAAGATTTTCAAGAAATTTTACCTTTTTTTAAGTATTTAATTGAGGGTATAATAGGTAAAATTATTTTGTCCTTTCTTAATTTGTCAAAATGGACAAGTAATTAGGGATAACTATAAAAGGAAAAGTGGACAAGTAATTAGGGACAGAGAAAATAGTAAATTATATATATATATATATATATATATATATATATATATATATATATATAATATAATATAATATAATATATGATATGAAAATATGATATGATATGATGTGTGTGTGTATGCACGACCATGAGCAGGTGCATGTGTGTATTGTGCTCGTGTATATGCCTGCATCCATTTGAATATGGACTGATTTCTTTTTTTTCTTCTTCTTGTTTTTATGGATTCAATTCCTAGTTGTTCTTTTTAACCTTTTGACTGACCTTGTATTGTCAGGGTGATGGAAGACACGGGACTTCAGGGATCAGTTCCAGCTAACCTTTTCAGCCTACACCAGTTGCAGACAGTGTAAGTGTCCCTTTTACTTTGTGTCGTTTTTGTATGAAGTATAGATTGAGTATCTGAAGTTGAATTTATCTTTGCTGAAATTTCCTTCCGAACTCTGTATTATGCTGATAGTTGTTGACAATGTGCTCATTGCTTACAGCATCTTGAGGAATAACAAACTCAACGGCTCACTTGATACTGGAACCACATATAGCAACCAGTTGAAGCTCATTGATGTGCAAAATAATCTTATCGAATCATTTACTCAAAGACCAGGGTATCCCTTTCAGATAAAGTAAGCACTATTCCATGATTCTTCAAGCCATAAAATCTCCAAGTTGAGAAGAAACACCATACGCGAGACAGTTTTTTGCCTAGCTTATTGTGACGTGTGATTATTCTATGCTCAACTTGACTATATACTCGTTTATTTACTTTTTCCTATGCAGGCTTGCAGGCAATCCTATCTGCAATGAAAGAGGAGAAGGGAGAAAAACTTACTGTATGGAAACTCAACAAACTGAGACATACTCAACCCCACCAGAGAATTGCTTGCCAACTGAGTGCAGCTCTAATCAAGTTCCTAGTCCTACCTGTAAATGTGCTTTTCCATATACAGGCAACCTATTCTTCAGAGCTCCTTCCTTTTCAAACTTGGGAAATAGAACTATTTATGAGACTCTCCAAAAGTCCTTGATGCAATCCTTCCAAAATACTAAACTGCCCGTGGAATCAGTTTCCCTCCGTAACCCAATAAGAGATTTAGATGACTACCTTGTAATACAGCTGCAAGTTTTTCCATCTAGCCAAGATCGTTTCACTCGGACTGGAGTTTCTGGAATAGGTTTTGTGCTTAGTAATCAGACTTTCAAGCCCCCATCGTCATTTGGACCTTTCTTCTTCATTGGTGACCCCTATAAATACTTTGTCGGTAATAGAACTATTTCTTTTTCCTTTTTTTCACTCATTTCTCATCTCCTACATATATGTGCAGCCTAATCTATAATTACAGAAAGTTGGTGGCTGAAGAAACAATATATATTTGAAGTCTTGATGATTAAGTTTGTATGTACTTTCGTTTGACAGAAGAATTTACTGTATTTTTAAGACTTTGAACGTGAATAGCAACTATTACAGGTCTACTGTTTTGATAACTATATCAATCCTTTCTTAAGTATTCAATTTAGAAGTACAAGACCCAAAAAAAATTGTCTAGTCATTGAGACAAAGATACGATAAAAAAACTAAAAATTTAGGCTACGTACATGTGATGGATCAACTTTCGTTCATTGTTACTAGTGATTTTTCTGTTAGAGTTTGCATAAACTTCAATGAATTTATTAATGACGTTTTAGTATAGACTCAGGTTATTCTGATCGGTCTCCTTAGAAAAACTGGTTCATTAATTGACAGCTGAAAATTCAAATTATTGTTTGGAACATTATGGAGCTACATCTTAACGTTTCATGTTACTGAAGTCTGAGGCTGTGTTTGCTGTTTTCTAGAGGCATCCACAGGATCAAAAAAATCAATTAGTACAGGCATTATTATTGGAGCTACAGTTGGTGGTTCTGTCCTTGCAATTTTAGCACTAATCATTGGTATTTATGCTTTCCGGCAAAAGAAAAGAGCTGAAGATGCTGCAAAGAGGAGCGATCCTTTTGGTAAAAGTTGGAACTAACTATTAGGCCATTTACCTATTACTTCATCTTACGGTTGTTGTTGCTATCTTGCTTCTTAATGCAGCATCCTGGGACTCAAATAAACATAGTGGTGCTGTTCCACAGCTGACAGGAGCTAGATTTTTCTCATTTGAGGAAATAAAAAAATGGACTAATAATTTTTCAGAAACCAATGTTATTGGTTGTGGTGGTTATGGAAAGGTCAGTTTTTATTGAACCTGCACGACCCCCCCCCCCCCCCCCGCCCCGCTTCCCTCCACCATCACATAACTGAGAATATCAATATATCAAGAAGTTTGTTTGTGTTTCATCCCACAATCATGGAGACTGCTCTGATACACTAGCATGTGTTCTGTTAGCAGTACTGCAGCCTTCATTCGTTCTGATCTTAATCATCTTAGACTCAGTAGTTAGTACTACCCGCTTCTTTGTCAAAGTGTCAGGCTATTTACAGACGATAATGAACTGATTGTATATTTGGATTGAGAAGTATTGATTCTTCCACCCAAGATAATTCACATATTTTGGTTTCGGGTGTAATACAATAGCGCTAATCTGTTTAATTAATAAGATCCGGAAAGTATGGATATTTTTTATCTTGTTTGTACCAGCTTCTCTTTCCACTGAAAAGAAAATTTCTTGACTACAATTGAAACTGTATTAAGTTTTTAAACAGTAGAAGTGTGGTCTACAGGTTTACAGAGGAAGTCTTCTGAATGGAGAATTGGTTGCAATTAAAAGAGCTCTACAAGGGTCTATGCAGGGTGCACATGAGTTCAAAACTGAGATAGAGCTTCTCTCAAGGGTTCATCACAAGAATGTCGTTGGCCTTGCTGGCTTTTGTTTCGATCAAGTTGAACAGATGCTTGTGTACGAGTACATTCCTAATGGCACCTTAAAAGACGGTCTTTCAGGTATATGTTGATCCCTTCTTGTTGATTAATTGAAACTAGCTCCTTTTAACTTGACCAAAATGCAAATGGAATGAAATTTGTACTTGTAGGTAAGACTGGGGTCAGGTTAGATTGGATGAGGAGATTGAGGATAGCCATTGGAGCAGCCAGAGGTTTGCAGTATTTGCATGACCATGTCAATCCCCCCATTGTACACAGGGACATCAAGTCCAACAATATTTTGCTAGCTGATCACCTAAACGCAAAAGTTGCTGATTTTGGCCTGTCCAAGCTTCTAGGTGAAAGGGGTCACATTACCACTCAAGTCAAAGGAACAATGGTAAGTAAAGATTCTATAAACACCTGCCTGAAATTTCTGAATATTGTATGCTCCCTCAAATTTCTGATGTCCAGAAAGTTCAGAAATTAAATGTGTCAATAATTTCTAGTCTTGTAATAACCATTACAAGCACTATTTCATTGTCTAGTAAGAACACCCGAAGCTCCTCCTTTCTCATTGACCACCCTTCCCTCCACTAAAAATGAGTAAATAAATAAGTAGGAACAGGAAAATACGAAAACGTTTTATTTATTTCTTGATATTCTCTCAAGGTAAGGGACTTGTAGGTAATGATGCTTCAAAACACCAAATTTAAGGAGAAATACTACCTTGATTAGGAAACAATGAGTTATCGCCCATATAGAAGCTACAAGCAGATAGAAGCTTTTTAACGTTCATATAATGTGATCTTGCCATGTATGAAAGGAAACAAGTTGAGATGTTGCAGAAAAATGTGTCAGTAATCTTTTTGACGGTTGCCTTTTATTTATTAGGGATACATGGATCCTGAATATTACATGACAAACCAGTTGACAGAGAAGAGTGATGTTTTTAGCTTTGGAGTGGTGCTGCTTGAGATAGTCACAGGAAAAGTTCCTATTGATAAAGGAAGATATATTGTCAAGGAAGTGAAGGATGCAATGGACATGACAAAAGATTTGTATAACCTTCATGAAATTTTGGATCCTGCAGTTTGTTCGGGTGCAACTCCTAGAAGCTTAGAGAAGTTTGTGGATCTAGCACTCAAGTGTGTTGAAGAAAAAGGAGTCAATAGACCTAAAATGAGTGAAGTGGTGAAACAGATTGAATATATTATGGAGATCGAAGGCCTGAACCCCGATGATGAATCTGCATCTACTTCGGCAACCTATGAAGGAGCAAACAAAGGCTTGAACCATCCTTATACTGAAAGTCTCTTTGTCTATAGTGAAGCATAATTTTCTCATCTTGTATTTTTTCAATTGGATTACAAAACACAAAACAAGAAAAGAAGGGAAAATAGTCAGTATAGGGTTGGTCACTTGTACTTGAATTAGAAGTAAAATTGCCATCATTTTAGGAACAGTCTGAAGATTCAGTAACTAAGTAGTTCAGGACATTGGTTTCTCCAACAAAGCAGAAAAATACCACACATTCTTATCGATCCCTCGATCAAGCTCTAGCATAGGAAGATAAGCTACATTTAACTGTGATCCCAGGCCTCAGAGCTCTGTATATGCCATATTGAGTGAACTCAAGCATGGTATCCAGAATCCAATTGTTCAAGATACGAATAGAGTGCACGATACCCAGAGTATTCTTGAAGAAAAGAAGCCTCTGGGAGACGCCAACGTGCATGGATATTAATCCCCTGAATGCAATGAAGCTGTTGAATGAACCATCCAAATTCATGGAAGTTGTTATAACTTACAATGGTTACATTCCTTTCCTTCATCCTAGCAACTGTACCGAAGAATTCTACCGCATTCCGTGCAGCTATGTTGATCCTCCAGAGTCTACCCAAAGGTTCAAGCCAGATTGTAGGAACTGGGCGATAAGTTTTTGTATTTCAATGAGAAGTTCGACGGAACCCACGATTTCCAAGTAGTAAGTTGTCGGCATATCGCGTTGTAACTCTATCCTAGATTTAAATAGAGGTAGTCATAGATCAAAATATTAGGAATCAAAGCAAGAAAAGTAGCATTGATGGAACGGGGGATCACACCTTTAGCGAAGAAATAAGGTGATCTGCTGGAAGTTTTTGAAATCCCAACAATATTTTCTATATAAAAAGAATCTGGAAAGCCTGATGGCTTTAAAGGATAGGGGTTCAATTGTTCCCTAACTCCCGGTTGCCATAACTTGATTCTTAATTTAACATGTTATAACAGATTACTTACTACTTCATTCATCTGTCTCATTATATGTGAAGGTGTTACTATTTGGAGAGTCAAATAATTTATTTTACTACAGTTTTCTGATATTTAAAAAAAAACATTTTGAATTATTAGCTATGTTAACTTGGAATACTTTTTGTATTGATTTTAAATATGTAAATTATATTGAATCTACACCCGAAATCATAATCAATATGGAATGTCACTTACTTTCCTACTTCCACAAAGGAAGTCAATTTCAAAACCTTATTTTTTTAGAAAAAATACTTTCCAAAATTTTTGACCAATAAACATTAATAAAAAAAAAAAGTAGAAGAAAAGAATTTTATTGATATCTTTTTCTCAATAAATTCTTTCCAAAATATCAATAGCACACATATTATAAAAAAATTTACTCTTAGATTAGGCTACTTGCCAAATTCCCTTTCTTTGGACAACCAATATGAGTAGTGAGTGAACCCACCTCATTAAGACTAACATATCTACCTACCAGGCCCTTGCTTCGGATGATCATAAATAAATCAATATTAAAGTCACAATAAATGATAGGGAACTTACATATTTGGCCGCTCACCCAAAAATAAAAATCCACATATAAAAATATCTTATATATACTTTCTTTTCGTTCATTCTTACTAATTCATATATAACTTGACATACCATTTAAGGTAATTCTATATTCAAAAGGACTTGAGCCTAAGATAACTTTTATACTTTAAAAAAAAAACTAGGATGGACTATTTTTTTCATCTTAGAAGAGACAAAATCATTCTAAGAGTACTGTAAAAGTTATTTATATATGGGGTCCAATTAATGCATGATGTAAGTTGAAACATAACCTTACATAAAGGGAACTGTGTTTTTTAGCCCCTACAAGGGTGTCTCTGTTTTCGTGGACTTAGAATGTTCACTACTTACTACAGTAGTAGTATTTAGAATGATTTTGTTATCACGTCGTTTGATTGGAAACAAGGTATTTTATAATTATTAATTCCAGAATAAGTTATTTCTTTATTACGTATATGGAAAAATCTATCTTATTACTAAGATATAAATGGTGAGATAAATAATCTCAGGACTGTCTAATACCTCCAATCAAACGCACAGTAAAAAGTAGCCCTACAATTTATTTCTAAAATTATTACATATCTTATACCTTATACGTACCAAACGACTGCTCAGAGAGAGAAGACTTGTATACGTAGAGAGATATTATCCTCTTGCTGTTTAGAGAACAGTTTAATCCTCAAAACAAACCAAACACTTGTGGTTTCTCTTTCTTCCCATTACTCTTCTTTTCTCTTTCTTTTTAGTACACATATTGGCCCCTAAGAAGAAACTAAGGTTGCATGGTGGTGGATTTAAACAATGGTCCAAACAAGAACAATCCAACTGATCATCTTTTGTCTGCTTATTATTTCTATGCAAGTTTTGGTGCAGCTGGGAGCTTCAACAAATTCTGGTGACTGTAAGTCCTACTTATCACATCTCTTTTGTTGTTTTTTTAACTGTATAATTATGAATTTAACTTATATACACCATATCGCGAATAAAAAATAAAGTTATACTAGTACCTAGCACAGTTAACATGTTATATCGTAAGTTACTTATTGTAAATAGCTCTTGTTTTAGATGATCTGAGTTATGAAAGCAAATTGTTTTCATTTCTTTTCTTCTTTTTTTTGTAGGGAATATATTAGTGTCCACTATTTTAACTCCAATTTATTTTGATTCCTTTTTCGAGTTCATTACTTAAAAGGTCATTTCAATTATTGAACATAGTAATGTTTTTCGTTGTTTTGTATCAGAAAAGTCAAATATGATTTTCTTCATCAATTTCATTCCGTATGTTCTGAATTTTTTTAAAAATAATTAGTGTATGGTATTTTTGTTCAAAAATAAAATGATTGGTGCAGATGTTGTGTTAGAGTCACTGAAGGAAGAGTGGGAAAACATACCTCCAAGTTGGGATGGGTCTGATCCTTGTAACGATCCATGGGAAGGCATCGACTGCAACAATTCACGTGTTATTTCTATGTAAGCTTTTTTTTTTTTTGTGATTAAATTAAAATTGTTAAAAGAGAATCATATTAATCGGAAATAATAACAATATTACCACGCTTTATATTATTCCTAAATTTATGAATAAAATGTTTAAATTAAGAAATAAAAACAAAAGTGCACTCTGTCAAAAATTCCATTTTTCCTTAGCTCGACAACGTCACATGTTTAATTCAATGTTCACCCACCTCATTTATGCCAGCTAAATAATATCTTCGATTTTTTAAAAAAAATCTTCAATTTTTTTAAACACTAGAATAAATAAGGAATTATTTCCAAAAAAACAGCAAAATATTTTTTTTCTTAAAAAATCTTAATTAGTAAGAAAAGTACAAAAATATGTAACTGTTACTGTATTTACTCTTCCATTTTGGTCAGTTCATGTGTATATATAATAATAAAACTAAAATGCTTATTATCTAATGAAACTAGGTTAAAATTAAATCATATTAATTTTGTTAAATGACATTGCTAATTGTAATTTGAGGTACTAATTAATGATTGTGAATTTCAGAAAATTATCAAGCATTAATCTGAAAGGGGAGCTATCTGGAGACATCGAAGGCTTGTCTGAATTGCAGATATTGTATGTCTTCTACTCATCATAATTGAAAGTGTTAAAATTTGGAGAAAAAAAAATTGTCTTAATTATGTTCGCTCTGTTTCAATTTATTTGTCTGATTTGAATTTGACACATAATTAATGAAAGTAAATAAGATTTTTGAATCTTGTGTGGAATATGACCATTTTTGTTTTTGTGCTCGCCAAAGTGTTCCTAAAGGATTCATTACAAAAAATAATAGTTTAATGATTTTATTTGGTGCGATAAAATGAAAGTTGAGTGATCATCTGTGAAATTAATCCTGTTCTTGAAGCACCATTTTGCTTGTGATCATGCATTGCATGCACACAAATATTTTTGACTGTTGAAAAAGTTTTAAATTTCTGTTCTGATTATCTGTTTCCTTAATAGGGATCTATCATACAACAAAGGCTTGACAGGTTCACTCCCTCAATCAATTGGAAATTTGAAGAGTTTATCAATTCTGTAAGGGTATTATTACATGATAATGATTAAATGTTGTTAAATTCACCAGCTGATTTCATTAGAGTAATTGCTCCGAGCTGCCTCGCAGGATCCTTGTTGGTTGTGGGTTTTCTGGACTGATACCAAACACAATCGGATCCCTTAGCCAGCTGGAATATCTGTAAGGATATCAATTTCTTCTGTTTGCAACTTTTTATGCTTAACGAATTCAAGATATTGAGTATTTGAAGAACTTTTAGTCCTTTATGTTTTGTATAAAATTGGAAATTTGGCATGAGATGAGTTGGATGGAGTAACTTGGTCAGTGAGGATTTATATAGCCGACCCCAACTTGTTTGGGGACTAACGCTTAGTTATTTTTGTTGTTGTAGTAATTCTTGTATCCCTTTACGTTGTCAAACTGTGAAGTCTTAGAGCTTCAGGTCTCTAGATATGGTATACTAGATTGAAATATTTTTCCTGTTTCTTCTACTGGGCTACATTTCTAAAATACTATCTGAATCATGCAGATCTTTGAATTTAAACAACTTTATCGGACCGATACCAGCTTCTGTTGGTAATTTATCAAAGTTACGTTGGCTGGACTTAGCTGATAATAAGCTCAGTGGACCTCTTCCAGTTTCACCTGGTCTAGACATGCTTGTTCACACAAAGCATTTGTGAGTAATACTGATTACTGTCAGTTTCTTAAGTAACACCTTCGTCTCTCATTTTCATCTGATATACCACTTACCTCGCAGTCACCTGGGGAGAAATCAGTTCTCAGGTGAGATTCCAGATCAGCTATTCAGCTCAAATATGACTCTCAAGCATTTGTAAGTTCCACTGAACTGGAAGTGTATATATTTTTGAGAATTATTTGATGGATCAACTTCATTATTGTCCCACTCCAACGCTATGGTGCTAGCTCTGACACTTGTAGCAAACTACTCCCGTTTGGCTAATGGCTTCTTCTGTTTGGGTCTTGTAATTGCACAGGCTGCTTGAGCAAAACCAGCTTACTGGAAAAATACCCCCTTCATTAGGACTTGTGCAGACTCTGGAGGTGGTGTAAGTATTTCCAAAATCCATCATGTTCTTAAAGAATTCTAATAAGTGTCCATCTTTCTTGCTTTTGATTACCTGGTGAAGTTTTATTAACTAGATACCCATGTCCACTGTAGTCGTCTTGACAGGAATTCATTAGACGGATCGATTCCATCAACCCTCAAAAATCTCGCACTTATGAGTGAACTGTGAGTAGACAAGCATTATGCTAATATAAAAAATCCTTTTTATGAGTGTATCAGACCATCTATAAATTTTCCGTATCACTTGCAGCTTCTTATCAAACAATAAATTCACTGGCCCCCTGCCCAATCTTGCTGGCATGAATGCCCTCTACTACTTGTAAGTTCCTTGAAACTCTTTTCTGCTAAGAAAATGCAGCAATCTTGATATTGTGATAATTACAGATTATGTCTTTCGGTTACTTTAATTTGATTTTGTGGCCTATGGTCATGTTTTGCAGAGATATGAGCAATAATACATTCAGCTCAGCTGATTTTCCGCAGTGGTTTTCAACTTTGCAGTCATTGACGACTCTGTATCTATCTCTCTCTCGCTTTCTCTTTTTCTCTTAACATGCATGTGTGTATCTGTCCCTGAGTTCACGTGCCTCAGCAGAACTCACATGCGTCTGAGTGTATATGTTATCCTAATGAAGTGGTTCATAGAATTTGTTATGCACCTCATTTGTATTTGTTCTGCTCATAGGGTAATGGAGAACACTCAACTTCAAGGAGAAATTCCGCCAACCCTCTTCAGTCTTTTTCAGTTGCAGACTGTGTGAGTGTTCTTTTACTTTTAGTACATGGTTCATGTCATGCAACTATTCTCATTTTCGCTGTGTGCTAGTCTTGTACAAAGTTTGAAAGGTAGTACAAAGTGACCTAGTATATAATTCTATGTTTTGCATTTCGATTTTACGACAATGAGGTGGTTATTTATGACAGCAACTTGAGGGGAAACAAGATCAATGGAACCCTGAATATTGCATCCAACTATAGCAGTCAATTAAAACTGATTGATTTGCAGAACAATTCCATCGATGCATATACAGTAAGACCTGGATTTCCTTTTCAAATAATGTAAGTCCTCAAGCCACTTTTTCTCCACTTTAGCAATGAGAAAGAAATAATGGATCATTCATGTTAGGACATTTGATTCGTCTGAATACAATTTAGTCGTTTAACAATCTCAGTTTTCTACTTGGTCACTTGGCAGACTTATGCATAATCCAGTTTGTTATGAAGAAAGATCAGAAGACTATTGTGGCATTTCCCAAACGAACTTTGTATATTCAACTCCACAAGAAAATTGCCTTAAAACACAATGCAGTTCTGATCAAATTCTTAGCCCTACCTGTAAATGTGCTTATCCGTACACAGGCGACTTATTCTTCAGAGCTCCTTCCTTTTCTGACTTGACAAACACAAGCATTTATGAGTCACTTCAGAAGTCTATGCTATCTTCTTTTAGCCCAAATCAGGTGCCAGTAGATTCAGTTTCCTTGAGTAATCCAAAAAAGAATTCAGAGTACTACCTTGTGTTGCACCTGCAAGTTTTTCCATTTGGCCAAGATCATTTCAACCGTACAGGGATTGCCACAATTGGATTTGCACTTAGCAACCAGACTTACAAACCCCCACCAAAGTTTGGACCATTCTTTTTCAGTGGTGAAAGCTACAAATACTTCGAAGGTGATTGGTCATTTCATTTCATTGATATGTAAATGTATTTCCTATGCACAAGTTTCATCTGATAGCCGTACTATTAGTCATGGTATTACTCTTGTAGTTTATTGTCCTTTGAGTTAGGTTATCGTCTATAGTTTTTTTACACTTCGATATATTGTTTTCAGTTGGATCAAGAGGAACTCACAAGTCAATCACTAAAGGAATTATAATTGGAGCAGCTGCTGGTGGTGCTGTCCTTTTAATTTTATCAGTAATAATAGGAGTTTTAGTTTGCCAAAAGAAAAGAGATCAAGAAGCTATTAGAAAGAGTAACCCTTTCGGTGAGTTCTGTTACTGTTCTTTAGTGTTGCTTCTAACTTTTTATTTCGCTGATGGTTATCGTCTTTTTTATCTGTCCAGCTACATGGGATTCTATAAAAGACAGCGGTGGTGTTCCACAGTTAAAAGGTGTCAAATGTTTCACATTTGAAGAGTTGAAAAAATACACCAATAATTTTTCAGAAAGCAATTACATTGGATCTGGTGGTTATGGGAAGGTTGGTTTCTATTGACTTTTGATAATACAATGTTATATTATGATGACTGGTTAAAAAGCTGTTGCTTTAATTCTATCCATACTATCTGCACCATCTTTCGGGCAAGCTAAAGTTAGTTGATCACTTAAAACTTCTCGCGAACTTACAGGTATACAAAGGCACACTTCCAGATGGACAACTTATTGCAATTAAACGAGCAGAACAAGCATCTAAGCAAGGCGCCCTCGAGTTTAAAACTGAGATTGAGATTCTTTCAAGGTTTCATCACAAAAATGTTGTCAGCCTTGTAGGATTTTGTTTCAGGCAAGGTGAACAGATGCTGGTCTATGAGTTTATACCAAATGGATCCTTGAAAGAGAGTCTTTCAGGTATTTTGAACTCTCATCGACTGTTGTTTTGAAAATCAGCTGTAGGTTGGAATGTCTGGGCATTGATAAGTTAGTGTTAACTTCTGCAGGAAAGTCCGGGATTAAGTTAGATTGGAAGAGGAGACTTCGGATAGCCCTTGGAGCAGCCAGAGGTTTGCAATATCTTCATGATCATGTTGACCCTCCTATCATCCACAGAGATATCAAATCGAATAACATCTTGCTGGATGAGCGCTTGAATGCAAAAGTTGCTGATTTTGGTCTTTCCAAGACGATGTGTGAGCCAGACAAGGGTTACGTCAGCACTCAGGTTAAAGGAACAATGGTAAGTCCAGACTTTACAAATGTTGTCATATGGTAGCATTTCTCAGTTTCTATATTTCTTAAGTCACTGGAAACTCCTGTCCTATAATAGTTATAGACACCTGGTGATCGTCTTGGTTCAATTCTTAAAAGTTAACACTGAAGTTGCGTCCTGATCAATTACACATTGTGCTGAACTTATGTATGTAAGTTCATACAATGAAAGGAGTTTATTGGTTAAACTGCTTAAAAAGACTAAAACAACAGTTGATTTGTAATTTTCGCAGAGTAGAAAACTTAGGAAACTTGAAACCTGAACACTTGATATCAACATTGTTTGAAGAATCTGTAACTGAACATTTAATTAATACGAGCTGCTTTGTACATTTATCGGCTTAGGGCTACATGGATCCAGAGTACTACACAACACAACAGTTGACTGAGAAGAGTGATGTCTATAGCTTCGGAGTTCTGCTGCTAGAGCTTATAACAGCACGGAGTCCAATTGTGAGAGGAAAATACATTGCGAAGGAATTGAGGCAAGCGATAGACAAGTCTAAAGACATGTACAACATTGATGAGTTTGTTGATCCTGCTATCCCCTCAAACATGACACCTATAAGCTTCAGGAAGTTTGTGGATCTAGCTTTCACGTGCCTCGAAGATGCAGGAGCTAATAGGCCAACAATGGCTGAGGTAGTGAAAGAGATTGAGAATATCATGGAAATAGATGGATTGAACAATTGTGCTGAATCCAGATCAACTTCTGTGAGCCACGAAGGAACCAGCGCAACCTTTGATCATCCTTACAGTGAAGAAAGCCTAAATCGTTACAATGGGGTCACCAATTCGCGATAAACACCAACTCTTCTCCTGGAACCAGGTACATTGTCATAGAAATGGAAAGTGTGATTCAAGCAACTGTTGTGCTTTTGTGTTAGCTGTGTACATTCTGTGAACCTCTGTGTGCGGCGTAAACAGCCTTGTATGTTTCAACTGTTTGCTTCTGATAATCCAGGAGCTAGACTCCGTGGATTCAAAATGAGTGATTTTATTGTACGTATACATTTTAATTTTGATTTATTTTTACCTATGTATACATAATACGAATCAAAAAGTAATGCTTCAATTGAACCTACACAGAACCACCCTAGATCAGGAAAAATTTAGGTTGTGTTGAAACTTGTCTAATCTTTAAAACTCTACTGCTATCATCGGTACGACTTTAACCAATTTGTTTACCCAAAAAACGGTATAATTGAATTTATACGAGGTCAAGACTACTAATTAATCTAACTCTGTTATACTTCAATTACAATTGTGGCATTTTGGTAATTCATTATACATTTCTTTTTTTATTTGAAAAGTCTAATAAGAATAGGTCAATACCAATTTGATTGATTAGTTGACTTGCTAAGATAATACAGGTAAATGACTGACCCCATCTCATAAAAACCTTAATTATGATACCGATTTATGATGGGACATATATTGTCTACTATTATCTTTGTAAGTCAATTCGACTCATTTTTTAAGTTCGTTAAATTTAAAATATTTTAAAAAAATTATAGTACAAATTATGGCTTTTCTTAGTTTAATTTGATAAAAAAATTACATTTTTAAATATTGATCAAAGTTTATCTTATTTGACTCTCGAAAAGGCAGGGCATATTTACTATGCAAAATACAGTACATATGAACCCATGATCTTTTCCAATAAAATGTCAATTCTCAATTAATCATGCTAGTTGGAAACTAGAACTTTATAATCATAGCAACCACTTGTCAAATTAATTAATGAGTGGATCCATATTATAAAGATGCTCCTGTTATCATATTGTCTCTTCAACTATTAAAAAGGAAAAATCTTTTTGGCCAGAAAATTTGGTCAGAATTTGATTAAATGATATTTTTTCTATGTTATTTTTTAAATATTCTTACCCTTTTAAATTAAATACATTTTAAACTAAAAATAGAAAAAAGATCGGTTTGTTTTAAAATAAAAAAAATATTATAGTTTTTTTAATTTGCTAGCCATTTAGCACTTCTCTTTTAAAAATATCCACATTATGATATTGGAAATTGTTGGATTTTAGCAAGGTGTGAATGGGAAATAAGAAGAGAAAATGGAAATGTGGGGGAATCAATTTTGGAGGGAAAATGAAAAGTCATTGTCATTGCAAATTGCAAATGAAAAGTCATTTCTCTTATATTGGTAGAAGAAAGGAAAATTGTTGTTCTTATATTAGGAAACACTTCCTTTAATTCTTAAAGGAAAATTGATGTGATTGATAATATTTTTGGACAAAATTTATTTAATCAATCTCATTAATTGATTTCCTTTCTCTTATAAATTAATTCAGAATGTTAGTTAATTAACAAAATTAATTTCGCGTAACGAAATTTATTTGAAATTCGCATGTAACGGTAAAAAACGTTCTAAAGGGACCTGTTCCTTCCGAAAAGGCGTTACTTTTCCCAAAAAGACACAACGTTCTGGAAAGACACCATTGCCCGAACAAACGCGTTCCTTGCTGCAAATGGCTATAAATAAGAGGTCTTTTTCGTTTTTCATTCACTGAAAAACTTTCCTCTCTGCATATATTTTCTTATATAAACAAATTGTCGATCGACTAAGTCTGTGTGTGCTCTCGTTACTGTTCTTGCGTTTGCTGAAATTATTGAAGTTTGAGGTACCGCTACTTCTCTAATGGAAAAATCACCCCATATACACATTTAAAAGTAAATATTACGAGTTTTAAGCCTACTTTTAAAAATTTCTTGATTATAACAGAATATTTACTGGTTATGACATATCAATTAAAATTATTTTTATTTTTATTTTAAATTTAAATTATATTTATTTAATAAATCATTAATATATTTATAGGTTTTTAATATTAGTTAATAATAGATAATTAATTTGTTTTTTACTTCCTTTTTTAAAAAGAAAATGTCAATTACCCAAATTTAGGGATTTACTCAATATCTTTTCCTTGTTTACCGTTACCCTCACCAATCGTACACCCCACCCCCACCCCACACGTTTCTTCACTCACACACACCTCAACCCACCACCGACTATCATTCTCTCTCCATTGTTTCTCATCTTCTCCAAAATCAAACCGCCAAAACCCACCAACACTCCAAAATCAAACCGATTAATCATGTCTAAGAAATCGATGGAAACTCCAAGAAAGAGCCCCAGATTTGATGAAACCTTAATCGATGATGCTCATGCTCCATCCTTTTAACATACTGTCTGAAGATGGCGCGATTAGCAAAAGCGAAGTTACGGGGACAGTTGCTAGCAAATATGGTGGACCTCGGATAGCAAATGAACACATTCCGGATACAATCGATTATCCTACACCAATACCACCGATTAAAAAGTCGAAATAGTTGGTTGGATAATTTTTTTTTGTTTAACTTTTGGATAATTTTTTCACGTTTAACTTTTGGATAATTCTTTACCGTTTAAGTATTTGATGATATATACTACAATATGTTATCAAAACAGTTGATTGCACCTTTTTATTCTTGTTTGAGTGTTATAAAATAGTTAACAATGTGCACATAGTGTCTGGTATGAATTTTTTTTTTATAATGTTTGGGTTTCATAAGTTCAGGACAAAATTACTATACATAATTCATACAGCTCGGATACACTATCTTTTAAGCAGTAATGTGTATACTGAATGTATGAAACAGGTATGAAATACCAGTTATATCAATATGATTATGAATTTACTATTAAAAACGCGAATTGTGCTCTCGTTACTGTTCTTGCGTTTGCTGAAATTATTGAAGTTTGAGGTACCGCTACTTTTCTAATAGGTTAATCCGTTTTATCTTGGAAGGAATTAATCTGCAACCTCAGATACTTGAGGGGATTAAATTTCTTAAGGAAATACAGTGGATTCTGTGGACTCGAATTATTATTTATGTCTGTTTCATCTATTTTTATGTTTCTGTTTTGCTAACCTCAATAGAGGACATAACAGAAACTCCAATTCAGCTATCAATGGTTATTTACTAAGGTAATGATTCAAATTTTCAAAAAAATTCTTAGTACTAAAAAATATGCCATGGTCCTCCCCTCCCATTTAATTCAAACAGTTAATAATTTCCTTTTCCTTTTCATTTTTTGGTAGTGGAGGATGGCGATTTTTTCTATTGCGAATTAGTGGGAAGTTTTCCCATCTTATTCCTTCGAACTAGCTCGTTATAAAAACGCATGGTGAGAAATAGATTTTTATCGAAATACTGAGAATAGTGACTTGAACATTTTTTTTTCTTTTCTCACTAACTCAATCAAAACATCTATGAAAATAGTCACCGAATTTTTTTAGTGGAAAATTTCAATGAAAAAATAATAATTTTTAAGTAGTGGATTTCACTTGTGATCAAAGAAGTTCATATTTATATATTCAAAAACTATATAATATAAAAATTACTCACTTCTCTTCTCATTTTTATGCTTTTTTTTTTTTTTTTTGGTTTGTACAAAGTAGTAATTAATCAAGTACTATCATCACTATTGGTAGGGCTAGAAAGCACTTGCTTTTTAAGGTTGTCAATGATCATAACCAACTTTGTGTTCAACCGATTCACGAAGCATTTTGGTAACCATCCTGCTGGATCCAACTGCAAATTTTCATCCAAAAAAAATAAATTAATTTCCATTTTTATTTAATGAAATTACAAAATATATATACGCGTAAACTATGGTCAATAAAGCGAATGAAAACTATAATTCACGTTTCAAACTGACAAAAAAAGAAGAAATACTCCATCAGGTAATTAATTTCTCTTATCTATCCAAATTTTGAAATAATCGAGATATGTGCAAATTGACGTTGAACATTACCTGGACAACGTAAGTGACCATGCAAGAATCATGGTCAATTTTCTCAACAACCCATCCAGATTGCAACAATAAACCTCTTATTGCATTGTTTTGCTTTGGGTGCAAACCTGCTGCTATCTCTTTTGGAAGTGAAGCTACTGCTACTACCTACAACATTAATTAACATTTAACAAAAAAACATCATATGTGCGTTTGTTTGTTATCAACTTGCAATTAAAATAATACGTACCAGTGTTCCATCATCCATAGTTTCACGACGTTCATAGACAATAAATTCTCTGTTTCTGAATAAAGGCTTTGAATTTTCCCCAAATCTAAGACGTATAATACTCAAATTATCTTCCAAATCCTTTATGTATCTTGCTTCTACTAAGTCCCCGTCCCATTGCTGTCATTTTAATTTCGTTTTCATTCATCAAACAATAAACTAATTTGATCGATAATACTTGTTATTTTAGAAAATGCGCGATAATTTATTCAAACTTACCCTTGCAGCATCGATGGCGTTAGCTACGGTGATGAATTGTTCAGGAGAGACAGATTTGAGTAACCAACGGCTACGGAAAGTATGAAGTGAACCTGAACGGCGTTTAGATATCTCAACGCCGTTATCTACGCCAAGTATTTTCCAGCCATCGTTACAACTTTTTGAATCTGAAGCTGATAATAATTCTTGGATGCAATTTTCACTTGCATAGAACACATATCTTCTCAATGAGTCCTCACTAATTGACCTATACAACAAGTAAACAACGAGTCTGAACGACAACCTACTTGCAAAAGTTGAACTTATAGACATACGCGTGACATAAATAAAAAAGTATGTAGTAGTATAACTTACCATGATCTACTACAAGGAACAGGACTAGAAGTAAGATTACTCATCTTGAGCCACAAAAAGGATATATGAGAGTTTTATTTTAGTTTTGTTCCTCAAACTCAGGGAAATGATAGATGAATTTAAGGATATATATGGCTGAGAGGAGGGTGGGGGGTTGTTAGATCAAAGTACAATGTTAGATTGTTTTGAAAGAAAAGAAGGGGAATTGGTTAATATATTACTATATGTGTGTAATGTTTAAATAATAAGTGGGAAGAGTTGATTGTTGCACATGGAATGCCAGAGAAAACTCCATGATTAAAATTGCTAGTCATTATCTCCACTCTTCTTTCAATTTTTCTCTTCTCCTTTTTATCTCTTCTAAAAAAACTCCATGATTAAAGAAGTTTACTGGTTTCGACTACTGCACTATTTTGTTGTTGTTCGTATTCTTTCTTTTATTAGTTGTTATGTTTGTCATTGTTTTCTTTTTCTTTATATTTGAAATTGCTGCACTTGAATCGAAGGTCTTTTGAAAACACTCTTTCTACCTCGCGAGGTTATAATGGTAAAGTCTGAGTATACTTTATCTAGGTATGTTGTTGTTGATGATGTTGTAATATAAAAGAGGCTACCAAACATGCCATGTGCATCGTCATCCCCACTCTCTTAGCCCTTTGTACCTCTTTTTTCGAATAAAATTAAAGAATCTTTTTTTTTTGTTTAAAGTCTACAAAAGAAATGAAATGAAGAAAAAGACTAACAACTAAAGCCAGACTAATATTGTTGAGAATTCATTTATTTTTCTACCCAAACTTGCTTTGGCTATGGGTGACAACAACATACCCCAAAGGTTCCATCTTTTAACTTTGGTCCCCTCAATCACGTGCCACTTAGCTAACTCACAAAAAAAAAATTGTAACACAAACAAAAACAAAAAAACCCTAAGACAAAACTTAAATTACTTTTTTTCTACTAGTGTTGGAATTTGTTATTATAAATTTGAATCCATTCAAAGTAGTAGAATAATTCAGCAGTACCGTAGCCAAATCAGTTCTCTGTACTTATTAAGTAAGACAATTTCACTTATTACTTTATACTATTTTTATAACTTATCTTTTCAGTGATCGAAAAAAAATAATCAGTTTTGGAGCTATTCTTCTGAATTTTGATTCTCACACATTGACAGAGCATGGAGTGGGAAGGAATTCAAGAAAGCATCAACAATCAATCTTTTTAAAAGCAAAAATATGCATCATTTTGGATTTGTCAACAACAACATACTCTATATAGTCCCACAAATTGGATCTGAAAAGAATATCATGCATGTTATCTATGTAAAAGATAGATGAGTCGTTTCTGACTGACCCTCAACTCAAGTAAAACATATCAAAATCAAGTATCATAACAAAAAACTGACGATAAGAATATAGTAATAGAAGCAAACGAAACATGAAATAATAAAATTGAAGAAAACAAAATTAGGAGAGTAATAATATCAAATACTAATCGATTGATGAAAAAATAAATTAACAATCATTCCTAAAATTTTGTTCTATGTAAAAAGGAAAGGTCTTATCATAAAGTTCAATATGTCATGGCTATTAACGGACCCTTGTTAATCATAAATTTTTAAATAAGTGTCCGTTAACAAGGGTAATCTATTGTTTTAATCATTACTGTGAATTTAAAAACAAAAAAGGGGCCATGATCCATTTAATCTCATTGGAAATCTAAAGCAGGTATAATAATTATCACCACAGGGTTTCTAATAAATGAATTAAATTACCCAAAAAGACGGATACTAATAAATCATTTCATTCAATGGTTATTATGAATCCATCTAAGCAAAAAGATGAATTTTCTAAAAGCAAGTGTGGGATCAAGATAATTAATTGAGTAAGCCTTTGGCTTTAAGGCTATTCACTGTATCCTTAATTGCATCTTCAACTGGGGTGAAAATTAGTCCCAAATCAATCAATTTTTTAGCAGCATCTTTGCATGCCACCAAGCCTGGCTGGGTCTCCCCTGTGAACCTGTATTCAATTTTATCCACTATTATTGGAGACAAGACCAGACCAATCATACAAAAAGGTATCTAATAAAAAATGGTATCTTATGCAATTGAAACTAAGACATGAAAGAAATTCTCAAAGGGGGCAATTATAACAACTTATCAAACATATCCAGTGTAATCCCATGAGAGGAGTCTGGGGAGGTAGTGTGTACGCAGACTTTCCTACCTTGGGAGGTAGAGAGGTTGTTTCTGATAGATCCTCCGCTCAAGGACAAGTTTATCAAAGCAGTTCGGAAAAAGCAATAACAGAAGTGAGGAACTTTCAATTTGATTAAAGCACATTGAATGCTAAAAAAATGAAGCCTAGAGTCAACCTGGTTATAAGTCATAGCTAAATAAATGCACTGAGGAAACATTTCAATAGAGGCACATGGTAGTTAGGAGCAATTGGATGGTTGATAACTAAAATTTATAATGTACTAACCTCAGTATACATTTGAAATTCAGTTATCAAATAAAGTTAAGCTGATTATGCAGAGACCCTGATACAAATCAGGTCGACCATGAATTACAAATTACTTAAAACAACATATTAACGAGATTTTCATATGACTAAAAGATGCTGAGGCTGAACTTCAGCAATAAGTCTCAGTCGTAAAACTATTCAGGATAACGAGAATAGAATCACTAAAAGGAAGGATAAGCTGAATAGGTAACATGGAAGGTGACCAGTGGGACTTGGAATGCTATAGATGTAGCTAGCACTTCATAGTGGGGTTTCTTTGGGTAGCCTTACAGTTTTAAAGTGGGGTTGTTAAAGGCCTGGATAACATAAAGGTGATCTTGATTCTTGACAGTTGTGACTTCTGAATGTGTGTTGTGCAATTAAAATTCCTTTGAAGCTAATACTTGAGGTGGGGTCAGGTAAGAGCAATTTGTATCTATACTCCTGCAAGTTAGGTATCTACTGCACTTGTTAGTTTTCATACCGAAGAAGTGGAAGGCTGTCTATATCACACCCCTTGGAGTGCAGCCCTTCCCTATAACCTTCTAATGGGGGATGCTTTGTGCACTGGGCTGCCCTTCATACCGAAGTGTAGAATGGAAGCTCCTGCCACCCCACTACTATAAACCATACCGTAATTGATTTTACATTAAATGAAATACTATTGCCAGGATGTAATAATCACTTCATTTTGCACAAGATTTTTCTATTGAGTATAGTATATTAATCTCCCTCCTATTTTTATTGACCTACTTCCAGTGTACCACCAACAATTTATATGTGAATATAAACTAATACTTCTTTTAAGCTATTCAAGTTAAACGTCATATGTTCACGATTCAACTTAATGCTGTAAGCAATTTTAACCATATTCAGTATAAAATCCCAATCAAACAGTTCACTGATATTTGGAGAGTCTAAGGTAGTTGGTTGAGGGGATGTAGGAAGTAGCTTTAAAAGACAAAAAAGGGAGTAATTAGTTGAAAAGTTGTTTCATCTTTTAATTAACATAAACTAATTTTTCAGTTGAGGAGCTGGTGTGCAGAAAAAGTTAGTCAACATTTATTTGGGAAAGGCCAAATAAAATTAAGAGTTTTCCAACGAGATGGGGGGTGTTAAACTATTAAGGCAGTAATAGAAGTGACTGTCTATATGTTATGCCTGAAGAAAATCTAGTTAACAAAACTTCGTTCCCAAGTTCTTCAGGTGGAGATCAGTTCTTAATGACTCAACCTGCTCATTTCTTACTCTTGAATTGTAAAACAACATCGAAATTTAAGTTTATCATCATTCAGTTAAAGAAAGCATAGCTGAATTCTACGCCTTTGAGTAACAGAGGAGAACAAATAACTAGTTGGCTATGTCAAATCCAGTGTTGATAAAGATTAAATGTTATTAGCTGAGACGAAGACTGGACTGGATTAACAGATGTAAAAACTTCCCTTTCAATAGATGTCCTATTTTTGCATATAACAGAAGATTAAACTTGAGGATAGTTACGATAGAGAGAGAAGCAAACCTGTGGACAGAGAATTCAGGGGAAAGTTTTGAGACTCTGTCAGCAAAATCACCAAACTGGTAAATGCCATTGGTACATAAGTATCTTCCAGAAGCACGAGGGCTCTCAAATAACAAAATCTGTGCCGCTGCCACATCTTTGACGTGCACAGCCCCTAACCAATGATACTCTTGGGTATCTGTTGATCCCTGAAGCAGTTGTTGCAAAACAGCGCAGCTTGCATTCAGTCCAGGTTGCAGAAGTTGACCAAGACATGTAGCTGGATTAATTGCTACCACATCCAATCCATTCTTCTCCGCAAACTCCCATGCAGCCTTCTCAGCAAGTGTCTTTGAGACTGGGTACCATTTCTGTCATTGAACTCAATTATGATTTATAAGGTTTAAGAGCTCTTCGTCATGCATGAGAGGTAATTATATCATACTATATGTCAATGGGGGAATCAGGAACGGTAAGTTTTGAATCCTTGCAACTTTGTATAAAATAAAAGTAAATTTAGAAGTCAAGGAAATCAAATAGAAAGTGTCCATTTATTAGGACATGGTAAGTAATTGAGTAGATCACTCAACAGTATTGGATTATACTACATTATTAGAGAAGTGGATTATGCAAGCAGTAATCTCGATATAAGCCTAAAGCTCTGCAATAAGAAGTTTTAACATGTTGATTCTCAATTACCCAAAATAAATCAATTGGTACACACGAAATAGGCTAATTAAACAGTCTTGTGTTCAATCCCTCGTGGAGTCAAATTCTCATTGTACGAGTCAAAGGAGTGCTGATCCCCTAAAGCGAAGGTAGTGTTCTTTTAATTATTATAATTAATCGCTCACCTCCAGCTGAAACTTTAATTCCCTACTACTTGTGGCATATTTGGTAAACAAGGAATGATAATCTCTTTAATAATAAAAAAACTTCCTATTTCATGTACACAGGCTACTCAACAAGCTTCAGAATATCATTTTTTGGCTAGGGCATCCACTCCCAAGGTGCCTAGAACCCAATTACAACTCAAATGGATACCCCGAAACCAAATTATTATAAACTCAATACTGATGGGGCCTTTACAAATATGTCGGATAGTGGAGGCATAGGAGGAGTTTTTAGGAACACAGATGGTCATTGGATACTAGGCTACTGTATGCATATTCCATATACTACTATCACTGAAGCTGAACTAAAGGGTCTATTCCATGGCCTATGCTTAGCTATGCTTACGAACCTATCTCCAATTCAAGTGGAAATTGATATAAAAGAGGTAATCACATTGCTATCATCTTCCAATGCAAAATATGCTAATATTTTACTTGATTGCAGGTCCACACTTCGACAAGTCTGTGAAACACTCATCACTCACATTTACAGGGAGCAGAATCAGGTAGCAGATAGTCTATCTACCATGGAGCAACAATGGAGCTTTGACTACATTAACACTTTTTGATAGCCCAACCCCTTTTACAGAATCGATGGTCGAAGCAGATAGTCTAGACACCACTTTTTGTCGACACACAACTTTTTGTAACTTACCAACTGATAGTCTAACTAGTGAGGCATGTAGTGCATCTCACACTACAATGCCAGTAACCTTTTTTTGTACTTCTAGAATAGGGCCATCTACTCCATGTAATGTTTTATTTTAATTAATGCAACTCATCTTTTTCTACCCAAAAAAAAAAAGTAGTGTTCCTCTATTGGAATGTCAATTATTGGATCAATCTCCTCTAGATGTTTGTTTAACAAAACATCAACTTTATTTAAAGTCAAATGTGCTTTTTGTTTCTTTTTTAACCTTAGATAACTCACAGCCGACCTACGGATAAGCATTTTGTGCACATGAAGTACATAGCCTACAAACCACACCGAGGATGTAAACCGCACTACAAAAGCTTTATGCAACACACTCAACTCTGAAGGGATTGAGATGGGGGACCGATCCATGTGGCCTATTGAGGTGGGGGACCAATCCGTATGGATAACCACCCTCCAAACCCAAACCAACCGAGTCATCCGAAGACGTGTTAATTTTTTATTAATAGAACTAATTCTTTTTCTTTGTTTTTTTCAACAGCAAAGTTGGCGTTATAATCCATTGAGCTGAAATACGATGTTTGACAGCTCAGGTCCAGAATCTAAATAGACAAAATGTAATGCCAAACTGAAGCAGCTTTATTCAGGGGTTGTAGCAGCAAAACTAAAGAGTAATAACATAACATACAAAGACATCTCTACGTTGTCTTGCACAATTCATGCGACAGCAAAGTTGGCACTATAATCCATTGAGCTGAAATACGATGTTTGGCAGCTGAGCTCCAGAATCTAAATAGACAAAATGTATTGCCTACAAATGATGATTATGAAAAAGGAAGAAACTAAATAACGATGACATCCTCATCAGGATGATTTTCCGGTGCGCCTTGACCTCTTGCCCTCATCCCAGACTCCATATCAACACCATCATGATTGCTCCCCAGCAGATCGTTCTTATGGAAGAATGGCGGTTCCCCACCACTTCCACTCTCACAAACATCGGTGAGTTTGACAATCACATCAATTAATGCTTGTTCATGTTCCTTGAGCATTTTCTTTGCCTTTGCAAGTTCAGCCAGATCAGGGTGACTTGCATCAATAACCTTCTTTATCAGTGTTGCTGTGTGCAGAATCTCAATTTCATCTAATGTCTTCTGTACGATTCTATTATCTGATGCATTGACATCATTCTCAAATTGTTGCCTAGCAAATCTCCTCCCTTTTCCAGCATTTAGAGTATTAACTCCTCCATTGCCTGTCCCACCACCTCCTCCTACTCGAGATATTCCAGGATCATCACCTATCCAACGAATATCCATGGAGCGTATCTCTTTGAGATCAACCCATTCCCAAGTTTCATTTGGTGTATTCATATCATACACCAAAGCATGCCGAGCATCGACAGCACTGTAGACAGTTATAATGGCCTTGTAGAAGTTGTTGTCATCTGGCCACCTAGTCATCACTCTTCTCCCAATCAAGGGGTTGTCGTGCGGTCTTTCAGTAAATTCAGCAGAACGAAGAGCACTTGAAGAACCAGGACCAGCCTGCTGATAATGAACAGGCCTTGAAGAGGAGAACACTTGCTGGCCAGGTCTAGACTTAAATCCTCCATTTCCTCGTGCTGCTCCCCATTTTGCACCTGGAGTAGTAGGTTGCGTGCTTGCTGCAATTGTCTGATGGTGCAAGGACTCCAACGGGACACCAAGTGGCATTATCACAGATTTTGTTGATCCAGAAACTGTTGGACTGGGGAGATGATCTTGGTTTCCATTGGTCTTTCTCCACTCCCTGATACTATGAATACGGTTATCGGCATTGACGTTGGTCAGTAGGTCTCTGTGCTCATCGTCTGAGGTCTTTGCTGAATTGTGTTATAAAGCTTTCCTTTTCCCATGTAAGAGCATCAGACTGTGCTTTGAAAGCTCTAAGGATTGCACCATATGCATCCTGCTCAAGGTTGTGAATTTCGACTTCCATATCAACATACATCCCCTTTGGTATGGGGATGAACTTATACTAGACCTTCCGTTTCCACCTATATATAATACTACTATGTGATTGAGGCCCATCATCATCAGTACCCCTGCTGATTTCTAAAAGTCCATACACCGGATCTTCAAGCTATATTAATCTCAGAATTTCACAAATTAAATGAAATGAAACGGCTTTCTCATGCAGAAAAGATTGTTGTTTAATGCCCTTCAACTAATTCCAATTTACAATACCAACTTATTTATATTAATAATAATTTGAGTTTTACACCTAACAAATTTTAAAAAGTTCATTTTAACCTATTTAATTTCTAAGTAATCATAAGATGAATCATAAATAAATTAATTTTAGATATCACGTGAAACGCACGTGTATATTGGTGATAGAATGACACCTGGCGAGACTTGCAGTACTCAAGATCAGTCCACGACGACTCATCGAAGACCTTATTTTCCGGCCAACCAGGATTGGGAACCATGGCGGAAATGGAGGAAGTGAGCACCACGCGCCGAACATTAAACCTCTTCGCCGCCGTGAGCACATTGATCGTACCCTGTACGGCAGGCTCAACCAGCTCCTTCTGCGGGTCCACCGGATCCTCTAGCGTACACGGCGACGCCACGTGGAAAACCCCGCCGCCGCCGCATCCTGCTATTGCTCTGGAGACTGCATCGGCGTCAAGGATGTTGACTTCGTGAACCAATATTCGCACACCGGGGTTAGATGCACCGGCGAGAGAGTGGAGGTGCGAAGGATCGGAACCGGGTAAGATGGCGGCGTGGATGGTGGTGTAGCCGCGGTTGAGGAGCGTCTGAACAACCCATGAACCGATGAATCCGTTGGCTCCGGTGACGCAAACCGGTGGTTTTTCGGTATACATTGCTGGAATTGCGTAACAAATCGATTAATTGTTGAACTGTTCAGTAGTGACAAAAAGGATATAATGATAGTGATGTGCTTAGTTAAATGAAATAAAAATTAGTTAGGGAAGTAATTAATATAAATACAAATTGGATTTGTGTTAAGAGTTATAGATAAAACAAAATTTTATCCTTTAATCCCACTTTGATGCAATCCATTAGAGTCGTAATTTTTCGTTACACGTTGCTCCGATATTTGCTTAGGGAGTATGATTCAGATAAACAACAATACTTATACTCTTTATCTTTACAATTAAAATAGCACCGTTATAATTGACTGATTTTATAGATAAGGAAAATGATTTTTTTTAATAGGATTAAGAAAATAAATTTTAGTGATATTTTATATTCATTGTTTATACCCATTTTTCATTGCAAAAAATATAAGTTTTCAAGGCTAGCCATGCTTATTGGTTTCTGAGCTCATGACACGTGCGATAAAGGATATTTTCAGAAGACTTAAGTCATTCGTGGCCCCTTAAAGTTATTCGTATAATTCACTTAGACACCTTAACTAGGACTAGTACATATTGAACACTTTTATTTATTCAAAACTTGTTCCTATTAGATATTGTTCGATAATAAGTAAAAAAAAACTAAGTGTGTAATACACTTGCTGTGATATGGCAAAATGACAAATTACAAGATAACATGTGGCGTTGAGCCCAACAATTATAGAAAAAAAAGAATTTTATGTTAAAAAGAATTAAAATCATTTCAAATATATTTTTCATCTATTTTTTTATTTTAAAAAATAAATGAGAAGCCCAACCCTACCCCAACCCCCTTTCTTCTTCATCTTCTCCCAAGCAAGATTTTATTTCTCAAACATAAAATTCAATTTCTTTGTTATTTGCTTATATAATTATTTTTTATTTCTAATACATGAGAAAGAGATATTCAAAGAGACTGATACAAGAGTGATGAAGAAAGTGAATCTGTCAATAGTCTTGAAATCGATAGCAAAGAGAAATCGAGAGAACATAAATTAATTTTATCAAATCAATCTGATATTATTTTTGATAAGTTTAATGGGTTTACATTTTAATTTGAATGATGATATTTGTTCGAAGGTAATCGAAATGGACATCGATCGATTAACTTTTTTTAGCCTGATGTCCTTTTTTTTCCCTCCAAATTCAATTAGCTTATTCAATTTTATTTTTTTAAAGTAAAACAAAAACAATGAAGTGCACTGTCTTTGTGAAGAAAACGACTTAAAGGGGGTGGGATGGGGGCTTTTTTTTTTGTTTTGATTTAAGAATTAGTATTACTTTTAAAATTATTCTTTAAGAAATTAAATTATTTAAATGCCAAGTGGCAGTCAAAGAAGAAAAAGTATTAAGTTTTTTTGAAAAAAGTAAAAATAAAATACTATTTAAGATTGTTTCACGCGCTTAGCGGAAGTGAAAAACACTTCTTTTGCCACATCAACATTTTGTATTTAATAGGTATACTTTTTAAACAATTAGGTATTCAATAGGTAATAGTCATAGTTAAGGTGTCTAAGTAAAATATGCGGACAACTTTAAGGGGATGCAGATGACTTAAACAACTACATAGTCATATTAGTGTTTGTAGCAAATAAAATTTAACTTATCATATCAATAAATAAATTAATAAAGTGATAATGTACATTAATTAACTATAGTCAAGTAAACAAAGTGAATATGCAAATTTATAAATATACTTGGTATAATCACCAGACACGACTTAGTTTTTACATTTGAAAACTACGACAAAGAATCATAGTTTAGGGGTGGCAAAATAGTCGTTCAAATAACTCATTTGTTAATTAGATCAATTTATTTCAGCTCAATTCATTGAATATTGAATTGATATGTAACTGACTCATAAGAAATTTTGTTAAAATATTTTGAAAATAACTTTTTTTTATTTGATATGTTAAATGTAGCGATAATAAAGATAAAATAATTTTATCAAGCACTAAATTTTTTATAAAAGAATAATTAAAACTTAATAAGAATTGAGCATATTGAATTATGATCCACAGTTTAATTAATTTTTAGCTCAAATAACTTTTGGACAGATTATTAACCCATCCAAATTATTAATATAGCTCATTGACCCACCCAAATACTACTCGACCTAGCTATTTGACACCTCTAATCATAAATATTGATATACAATATTGAAAATTTTCGGTTGATTGTTTGAGGTTTGAAGAAGAGATCCAAGAGGGCTACAAAATTCAATGGATCGTTTCGTATGGGTATGCACTTGGGCTGGCCCATTAGTCATAACAACTACAATAACATATTCCATATAGTATTTCATGAGTATACGCAGATCTTTTCGTTGTTTTGGTGGGGTAGAATAATTTTTCTGATAGATCCTTGGCTCCAGAAAATACAAGTGTAGAAGCTATGTTAAAAGATTCAAAGAAAGAAAATTACTGACAAATGCAACTAAAAATTAAAAAGAGCAACTTACAAAAATGACTATATTTATAGGGTTATTGAAGTTCAATAGCTATAAGTATGTTATTTATAAAAAATGACTACAATTTATATCTTTTTCTAGCTGTATTTCTTTATATATTTTTATTTTTCTATTTATACACTAATACAGTTTTAATTACAATGAACTAAATAAGGAACATGTATTAATTGTGTAGCATATGAATACTTTGAATTCGAATTAGTATCTCTATTTATAAGAATTAAAGTATTAATATATCAAGGATATAAGTATTTATAAAAACTTAATGTATTAATGTATCAAACAAGGTAAAGTATGACAATTAACATATGAACATGACAATTTGAAAAATGAATACATTGTTGTTATTAAAAAAAATGAATATATATATGAATACATTGTTGTTAAACAAAAGATGGATACATTGGACAACATAGAAACAAGAAAAATGAAAAATAATAAAATGTGTAGGTATCAAAGTGTGTAAGTATTCGCTTGTATAAAAAAAATTGATAAATCCAACAAATGTCAATCTCTTTTTGGTCAAATTTTTTCTGTAATACTTGAGGTTTGGTGTTAACTCATGTATTTGTTTATAAAAAATATAGGATTAATGTATTCAATTATACTTGTATTGCCTAATCAATCTTTTAAATTGGATAGATTACTTATGTATCCAGATATACTTGTATGCACAAATCACCATTTCAACTTGTGTTAATATTACAATACAAGTATCTATGTATATAAGTATTCTACTATATACAAATTTGACAATCACACAAATCCCAATCTCTTTTTGCTCGTGTTCTTCCTTTACTATTTTTTTTTGCATAACTATAACCATTGTCTTCAATCGAACCCCTATATATAAAAATAGATGAAAATATAGATGGATACAAATATAATCTTCATAAAAAAAAAAGAGAAAAAATCAATTAAAAGATACTTGATGAATTCAAATCACAATCACACAAACCTCAATCTCTTTTTGCTCATGTTCTTCCTTTACTACTTTTTTTTTTATAACTATCACCATTGCAATGGAGAAAATAAAATAATTCTTCAATTGAACCCCTATAAAAATAGATGAAAATCTAGATGGATACAATTTAATCTTCATAAAAAAGAGAAAAAAAATCAATTAAAAGATACTCGATGAATTCAAATCACAAAAATTGCTCGTAGAATCATCAAAAAGATCTTAAATTGGAAGGAAAATATTGAGAATATGTGAAATAGGAATATTGATGAAAGAGAAAGTATTAATGAGGATAAAATTGAAAAACTGATCACATAAAATGTGCCTAGACATAATTAATTATCCTTGTGATAATAATTTTCCTATTTAATATTTAATAACTTTTCTGATTATTTGTATATAATTAACTTTGCTATTTATTGTATAGTTATATGCAACTGAAAAAGCCCACTTGTGCATGGACCGCATTTTGGGCTTGAACCCAGGAGTGAACTGAACCCAATTCAAGATGCTACTTATAATCGTATTTTATCTTATTTCTGTGATGCAATTTCCAAATATGTTTGAGACGCGTCTTATAAATCATATTATATTTGAGATGAGAATTATAAATCATTGTTGTAAATTTGATTTCTAGAGGCTACTTATAACTTTAAAGGCGAAGTCACAGTTCTAGATGATAAATTGCACTTTTAAAATGTGAATTATAAATCGCTAATATGTATGAATATTTACTAATTTGATTTATTATTACCATCTGAAAGTCCAAATAAGTTGCATTTCATAAAATGTGATTTTTACAAAGTGGTGTTTCTCTCAAAAACTAGTCCTAGGATTTAAGTTTTAAAAATTAGTAGTCATGTAATGATTTTCTTACACTATATGCAGTGTAATTTGAGATGATATTGCTAGTAGGTTATCTTGCAATTTTTTTTAGGTTATCAAAAGATAATGTTATTAAATAAAATAACTGTTATATTTTACTAGACCGTATCAGTGTATACATATTTTTTGTACTACAGTTAATATATAAAACTTAAACTCATAGAAAGATTAACTTTAATTCAAAGAAATCAAAATTAAGTTTCCTCACCACCATTTCACAATATGGTAGTAAATCGACAATCCAGACAAGAGAAATTAAAATCTTACTATACTACATTACATAAGACAAGCAAATAACTTGTAAAGTTGTTTTCTACTAATTTGTACATTCTCACATGGAATGAAAATAACACATACTTCTGGGATAAGACCATCAAAGAATCTGATGCATTGAGTGAGACTGCTCTTTTCTTAATCAGATGTTTCGAACTTTGAGCATCGAATGTGGATTAATCAGACCCTAATACAAATACTAGACACTGAAGGAAAACAAAATAAACAAACAAACAAATAAGAGAAGATACATAGTTGTACATTAATGTTGTGTCAATTTTTAGCTGAGATAGAAAAAAGGAATCACGAGATGTTTGTCTTCTTTGCCTACCCCAGCCCATTTGTTTCATGTCACTATTCTACTAACCTTTTGCCTTCCTATGCATACAAAGGAGATCAAATCGTAATTTAAAGTTCTTAAGTTCAGATTAAATATAAATTTATTTTTAGAAAAATATTAAATTCAGATGATCTCGCTTGTCATATTCTCTTATAGAAGAAGAGCCAGTGGAGATGCTTCACCTTTCTTTTTCATCGTCATGCTTGCTTCTAAACACAAAGGCAGTTTCAAGTGCCAAAACAGGAGCAAATCAACATACCAGCTTTGGCACTTGTTTTTTGTAATTTTTGTGTGGTTTCTTTATTTTTATTTGTTTATCTTATCTTCTAATTAGTCTTTTACGTACTCCCTCCGTTCACTTTTAATTGTCATGTTGCGCTTTTTAAAAGTCAGTTTAACTAATTTTCAAAGTTAAATTAGATTACGTTAATTCATTATCTTAAACCAAAAAAATTAGATTTTCAAAAAGCATACGAAAAGTACAATAAATTGCATATCAATATGATAAAAAATACATTCTAAAATGTTAGTCAAAATTCTTATATTTTGATTCTAAAAAAGAAAACCATGACAATTAAAAGTGGACGGGAGAATATATTTAAAAATTGCATAAAAACATTATAAATAGCTATAGTACTAACAGTTACAATAAGTAGAAACTAAAAATATTTAAAAATCCAATTAAAAATCGAATGAACTTTTTAAATCATTTAAACTTTTTTAAAAAAAATATTAAGCCCGTGTTAACAGGACTTCTGAATCTAGTATTTATACACCCAAGACAAATAAGGAATCGATAATGAAGTGATGAGGGAATTGGAGAGCAATGATATGATAAGAACATTCAGAGAAATAAAGAATTAAATTCTGACAGTCAAAAGAGAAATAAATAAGTATAATGGTAGTACTAGTATAGTCAGAGAGTCAAACAAACATGTAAGACCTAAGTTTTAATTAGCATCGGTGATGCAATAAATGAAACAAATGGGCCACTCACTACAATTAAATCCCATCGGTGGTTTTGGTCTATTGGGTCCCCCAACGTTTAATTCAAGGGTGGTTAGGTCAAGTAGTCCTCATCTTTTTTGATTTAATTATTCGGTACTAAAGTCCGACTAATTCAAATATCAAAAATGATACTTCTAGTTTGGAGGAGAATTCAAAAAATTTCATTTTATCAAAAATTAAAATAATCTTTTTACTTATTTTGATCGGAAAATCTAATAGAGACGATATTATAGATATTTTGATCGATGCATTTAGATATTTCATGTCCTTGGAGATGCTTTGTAGATGTGTGTAAGGTGAGCCAATTGGGGAGAATACGCAAAGCGTTCTGTATCGGAGGTTGAACTTAAGAAGAATCTCAATCATCCCATCACACTATCTTTTGCTACAATTATCATGTCCATTTTCCTTTTTAGGTTTAATAATCTATATTAGAGTCACACACCGAATGAAAAAGGGATGAACGTACAGTTTCTTTATATAGTCTTGAGCAATCCTCTTCTTTTGAGCTAGTTTTTGGATTAAATTTATATCCAATGTCCATTTCTTTAATAATATCGAAGATTACTAATCAATTATTCAAATTTGTGTTATCAAGGGGGAGGAAAGAGTTTCTCATATTAAAAAATGTTCTTCAGCTCGAGATATTTAATTAAGGGGAATTAAGGAACACTGATGATCCTAGCTACCACACCTCTGAGCTGCAATAGTTTGGCCCACACTAAAAATCTAAATCAACCTCAGTCACATTATTCTTTTTATTTAGGTTATCTTTTGTCATATGTTATTATTATTATTAGTATAAAGTGTTCAAGCAGTCACTATATATTATCAACAATTTGTGTGTATAATAGCAGCCGCATTGCCCACTTGGCATTAAAGGGGTTGGCAGATATTTAACCATAACTTTGCTCTCAATATTGTTATCGATCAATTTTGGTAAGTTAGTTACGTTAACGGAGATATAAAGTAATTACAATAGCAAAGACTATATATTTCTTATCCCGAAATAATATGAAATAAATATCAATTTATGACAAGAAATAACATCGTAGAAACTCCATATATTCAAATCCAAATTTATGTAGAAATTAAATTGTGATAATTAACGGTACTTTTTATACAAACGCGTTTGCAATTGGAAATAAACAACGTACAAAAGTACATGTGGTTCAATATAAAACACGTTGTTTAATTATTACTTAGGTCTCTCGTACAATTTTTTTTGGCTATGTACGATTGAGAGAGGAACAATTGGTGCTTAGATCATAATCCTGTTTTATGGGTCAAGGACGATAAGTTATTTTTCGGTAAGGGATAACGATGAGATTCAAACACATAACCTTTATCTGTCTGCTCTAATACTATATTAATCGTATTGTTGAAAAAATTCAGGACTATATATCAACTTGTGGCAGCACTAAATTCACAAGTACAAATTTGTATTTGATTTCTCTTTCTTCAGCCAATAATATTCTTGCCCTATTTTGCACGCTTGGTGCCGTTATACGTATAGTGAGTTTTATTGCAAGTTGGGTTTATTATGCATGTAACTCTGAAAGCCTAGTTTCTTTTTTGGATCATCTAATTTTTTTCTTTTTAAATAAAAAATAATAATATTTGCCTATCATATTGTATTAAATTGGAAAACGTGCACTTGTTTTTCGACGAAAATATATTGTTATTAATAATGTGATTTATGTTATATCATTTGGAGGTTGTCAAAAAAATGATATCATAAAAGTGAATGAGAAAAGTTTAACGTCTATTTGCTTAATGTTGTTTGTATAAAGATTGTGATATCTGAATCTAAATGAGTATATAATGATTAAGATGTTATTTCTAGATTTGAATGTTGAGTAATTAAGGACCCGTTTGGTCATGCGATATGGTATCATGATATGGAATTATGATATGATATCATAATATGGAATTATGAAATGAAATTGAAGTTTTGTTTGGACATGCGATATGGAATTTTTGTGTTGTATATTTTCTCATAAACCTAAGAATTTCATAAGTTGTAAAACTATTAAAATAGCCCCAATTGTTTATTCAATCTTACCAAATAAACAAAAAATTATAAAATCGCATAATAAATTAATACAAAGCTATTTGTTCTCCACTTAAGTAACTCTTTCATCTAACTTTAATTCAATAAAAGAAATTGAACATAAATTGTAGTGTACTAGTCTTTAATGCAATCCTCCCACATAGTACGGACAATTTCTTCACGTTGAACTTGCATTTCTCGATCATGTGACCGAGAAAACGAACCAACATTGTTACTTTAGTTGTAATAAATACAAAACGGTAGAAGTAATAAATTAGGTGTTGGAGTAAATGAAGAGAGCAAATTTATTACTCAACAATCGGTTGGTGTGAGTTAAAGTGACTATATGTTGGTGAGAATAATAATTTTTATAAAGTAATGATGTAATTATAAATTTTATTTATATATGAAATAAATGGTTAGTAGAAATAAATGTGTGGTTGTTTTAATAAAATATAAACTTGTGGATTAATTTTTATATTAAAAATATCTCAAATCATGATATGGAATTCTCATATCATGGTTTTGGAGAATATGGAATCATGAGATGGCATCAGCATAAAATCTCATGTCCAAACTCTGATTCCATCTCACGATTCCATATCGTGATATGGTATCGCATGGCCAACGCCTACTAAGTCTATACTATCCGATTTTCAACATCTAAATTAATAAAATTTATTTAAAAAATTAAATTATGTTTGCTAGTGATAGTGGAGATAGTTGGAGCTAGTGGCTAGTATGATGGTGGTGATAGTTATGATGGTGGAGGAGGTTAATATTATAGTGATTGTGCGATGGTGATAGTTCATATAGTGGTGACGGTGACGGTGATTGTGATTGTGTAGTTAGTCGTGGTGGTGGTGGTGACGACGTTGTGGTCGGATGTAGTTGATAGTAGGGATTAGCCGTTGTGATGTTAGTGATTGATAGTGGTGGTGGTGTCGCGTGGTGGCGATGACAACGAAGATAATGAATATAAATTATAGTATATGTGGTATCAATTGACAATAGAAATTGACAATGATGATTTGTCGGTGACAGTTGTGATAACAGAGGTGATTGGTGGTGGCTTATGCTGGTGGCCTAGCGTGATGATAAAAATTATCCATACAAAAATATATATTTTAATGATATGAAAATCTTGAAGATCTTAATGATACAAGCAAATAAGTGCATTAAATTTTAATTTAAATATATGCATTTAATAGCCTAAAACGTGAATAATTAAGATTCAAGCCTCCATATTTCAAACAATAATACATGAATTGTAGCGTAAGTATTATTTACTAGTACTGTTTATTAAGTTTGATGCATTAAAAATCATTACGCAAATGCATATTTTTTAAGATATACTATTTTTTTTCTCAAAATAAAATATTGGTTATTAGATGAAGGGTTACAAACCAAACGTCACCCTTATGGTTGCCCTAGTTTGAGAATTAAAAAAAAAAACAGAAGGAAATTAGGGTTGCCTTGTCTCTAGGCATATTTACATACCCCTACATTAAATGTGTGACGATGAGATCAACAATATTGTTGAAATTAAAATTGACTGGAATAAATTAAGAAAGGGGTTTTAATTTATATTTAACTGATTGAAAGAGATAGGCTTCAAGTTGAAGAAAAATGCCAATTTAGATCCAAGACTTTGATATCATTTCATTAAATTCAAAATTTTATTTTGGCATGGAAACATGGGAACTAATTAATATCAATTAATAAAAAATATATATACATCTATGTGAATTATCTAGTAAATCAGGTAGTTGGCTGCCCTATTTGCTCATTGTAATTTTCTAGTATCTTCATTGTACGACAACAGCTAATTTACCTACATGCAACTAATAATTTTTTCAATTTCTTTTTTTGGTATTTGGTTTCAATTCTTGATGTATTTTATATTTTTATCACTATGCCACTAAATAGTTGTGTGTTGAATCTTCAGATTAATTCAAATTTGTATCGTGTAAGACCTGTTATAAGAGATCAAGTGTTTTTTATTAGAATTTTTTTTCAATCGAAAGTTCGAACTCAAGACATTTGATTAAGGGTATATAGAGTAGTAGAGGAACATATATATATCCATCCCGCCACAATTCTTGATGATGTTGTTCTTCAGATCATTGGTTTGAACTCAAAACCTTTGATTAAGGGTAAAAAAACATACATATTCATCCTGCCACAATCCTTGATAATATTATTCTTCAAAAATAATGTAAGGAATACTTTAATTTAGTTAAGACAACCTAATTCACTCGAAAGCTAGCTTGGAAATTGAAAATTTGTTAAGTATTTATTTTTTTTAAATATCTCTTGGGTTACCAACTATGTGTCACTCACAAGACTAATGAAATCTAAAATACTTCACCTAAGACTTAATTTGTCAAAATCTTGAAATCTCACAAGAGAAAATGTGAGCCTAAAAAAAGATCCAAAGTTGTCAAGATCAAGATTCATGCCACTCTAGAGAAAACTACAAATTAGGACTTTTTACAAAAGTGAGGATAAAATACATTAATTAGGCCTACTAATAAGTAAATGCAAAGGAAAAAATATGAAACATCAGTCATATTCTAAGAAATAAAAGTTAAAAGAAAAATGTGTGGTTTGGTAATGCCCCAAGTAGAAAGCGATTAAAAATGACATATGCATAGTGACAAATAAGTGTGCCTTAAAAGAAACATAAAAAGATTGGTCGGACGGCTTATGATCACAAAATGGTCGGTGATGAATTGGAAAGATATTATATTTTGGACCTCTTGCATTTAATAAGGAATGTACAAACTTCAATTCCTTCTTGAAGAAAGGCTAATGTTAATTGTCAAATGGTCTAGTACTATAGCTAGTTTAACAAAATGGAGGAGAACTTGTGACTAGGGGCGAAGAGCAATCAAGATTTAATTTTGTGAATCTATTTCAATAAAATATATAATGTTCGTTGATGGTCCCAACCAGAGCACTCAATAGGAATAGATTAGAGTGGCCTTATTTCGTTTTATCAATTTACTGAGAAACACAACTTCAATTCCAATAGAAGCAAAACATATTGGGTGATATCTTCTCATTTAATCAAGTTTTGTTGGGCGAAATTATTAGATATATATGTGTGTACACTAGCTCGGACACTATTATCATAAAAAAAAAACTCTGATATAATAATTTCCACGCAAAGGTAAAAATACTCTATGCTTTTCTTGTCTAATCCTTTCAAACATAAATATATATTTTTAAACGATCTTAATTCTTTGAACTTCAAAACACGAAACAAAGTAGACATTTGCAAGCTCACATTTTAGTTTAATATACTATATCATTCTTTTAAGAAAAGACAAGAAAAATGTATTCAGAGTATATATTACCACGATAAAAATAAATATCTAATTTGTTTTAAATTTAATAGAAGGTATTTTGTTTTGTGATACAAGAGAAAGGGTTGACAACCGCCAAAATGGTCCAGGCCACGGGAATTTCGTGTGGGATAACACAAATTATTGATGGGCCCCCATCTCCCTTATGGGGCCCATTTTTCACCACTATTACGATACAAATTTTGAATTAACCGAATCGGATCGGATTGGATGGTAAACCACTTTTCATTATCAACTTTAAGATTATGAATTTAGGTATAAAAAAAAATATTTGGCAGAGAACAAGGGTCCTACAATTAGGAATACACCAAAACGAACCATTTTCTACTAGTGAAAAAAATCATAAATTAGACACTTTTTAATCATGTAATTAAGAAATTAATTAATGTCCTAAAGTTTTTAAAATACAAGTTAAATTCCATAGTACTAATTAATATCCTGAAATTTTTACGTATCAAAAAGTAACTTAGGGGACGTTCTTATAGGCTATGTTATACTGCTCATCCCAACTTTGAATTTATCATATTTTTTGGGATAATGCATAAGTACCCCTAGACTATGATCGAAATCCCAAAGACACATCTAAACTTAACTAAGGTCCTATTACACCCTTAAACTAATTTAAAATGGAATAAATATACCACAAACGCTGACATGGCATAGAGAGAGTGCACACTCTCTTGAAGGCAAGTGATAAGTGCACAAATTGAACACATGTCATTTTTTTTCTTGGTAACTTTATACTTAGTTAGTACACATATTTATTGACAATAAAATTTATATATATTTAATTATTTTTATTTCTTTCTTTGTAAAATATTTATTTTAATTTCTTTTCACTTTAAACTTTTTTCTAATTAATTTATTATTTTTATACTTTTAATTATTTTTAAAAAATTATGTGTATTTTTTTAAAAAATAATTTATAAGTGTCCTTTAATTTTAACATTTTTTTTTTATGTTTTATTTGATTTTTCTTCACTTATTTTGATATCCGTTCAAAATTAACTTATTTTAAATATAAGACATTTGAAATCAAATCAAAATGAAAGACAAAGAAAATAAAATCAATAGAAAAATAAAAGAGAAAAAACAATGAATGTAATGTGTATTAATTAATTTAAATATAAGATTAAAAAAATAAGATTATTTTTTTAAAAAAATTGAAAATTTAATTTCTTTTTAAAAAATAAGAAAAAAATATTAATTTTTTTTAGAAAAGTAATTTTTAATTAAAAAAATAATATTTACACACGTGGCAGGCAAGTGTGTACAAATACAACCAATTTGGGTGGTTGAAGGTGCCACATCAGCACAAAAGGTGCTCAAAAGTACGAAACAAATGAGTTCAGGGGGTAATAGGATCTTAGTTAAGTTTAGATGTGTCTCTGAGATTTCGATCATACTCTAGGGGTTACTTATGCCTTATCCCTACTTTTTTCCTTATCTTTTTCAATCCATAATTTTTAAAATTTACAATAAGTTTGATATAAAATTCATAGAATTAATATATCTTGATTTCGTCTTAATAATGGATGTACCTAAATATGGGAATCATGAATCACTGCAGAGAACTTTTATAATTAATTCTTGAAACTGTCGGAAGGGCTTCAATAATTTTACTATATGACTACTGGTGATATACTTAAATATAAATTGAATAAATCTTTTATAATTACTTTTTCCGTTTCAACTTATTCTTTATACATTCTTTTTTAGTCTAGCTATTTAAAAAAATATTTGTTTCTTGGTTTAATAATTTTTTTAATTTCATTTTTCTACGTGACATGTTTAAGATTAGGAGATTCAATTTTATTTTATTTTTTGCTTTCTCAAATTTTGTGTAAAGTAAAAATAGGATGAACAAGTTAAAGCGGAGAAAGTATTTTCTTTGTATGCACTTTTTTGGGTGGAAATGTCATTTTTTAAGCATTTTATAGTTTTTTTTGTTTCTCACCCGGTGTTCGGTAACCACATTGAAATCCAATTACATTTAGATTCGCATCGGAAAGTCCCATATTGGAATGGTAAAACACTCTCTAACAAAGGCAACTCTGTACCCAAGGTGCTCGAACCCGAGACTGCACTTTTTTGGGTGGAAATGTCCTTTTTTAAGCATTTTATAGTTTTTTTTGTTTCTTACCCAGTGTCCGATATCACATTGGAGCCCGATCAAATTCGAATTCGCACCGAAAAGTCCCACATTGAAAAGGTAAAACACTCCCTAACAAAGGCAACTTTGTATCCAAGGGGCTCGAATCCGAAACCTCTTGGTTAAGGATGAAAGAGTATTTACCACGCCACTACCACCCTTATCGATATTTTATAGTTTTCATTGTTATGGGTCACATCTGCATAAAATATACACTATGAATCGTTTTGCCTCAATTGTACAAGCAATGAGATCATTCAAAAGAACATTGGAGAAGTATATTCAATTGTTGTTCACTCATAAATAAATAAAAAGTAGTGTAGTAATAAATTAATCACAAGTCCATAGGGAAATGATCACTCTACCTAGCTACTTCTCTTTAACCTAAATGGTTGTTCTATTCTATTACTTTTTTTAGACTGATCAATTCATTTGATATATTTCTCTTTTACCTGTCCCAAAAAAGAGTATCATCTTTTTATAATTAAAAATTTAAATTTTTTCTTTTATTCTAAATTAAATGATTTATAGTTATATAAATGCTTAGGATTTGTTTCAAATCATAAACTTAATAAATCTTTTCTTTTTATTTTATTTTTAATATCAGATCAGACGAGGCCACATAAATTATGACATGGGAAGTATTTTTATGTGATAGATATAATCAACTACCTTGCTAGAATGGGGAAGAAATAAAAAGATTTAGTTTAAGATTTGATCAACGAACATGCTAGGTAAGCATGGCGTAAGATGGTTTCCTATACAATATTGTCTAATTTAATTTGTTAAAGTTTCATATGATTACGATTGATTTCTCTAGTATAATTTATCTAGATTTTTCTATACGATATTGATTTTCCATTTAATTAAAAAGAAGACATTTCTTAAAATATAATTGATTTTTATGTTAGAAGTCTTTTTCGTAAAAAGGCTAGCGGCAACGGTTGGTTACTTTGCCTTTTAATCCATATTTATATACACAATTGAGGAGACCGATCAATATAAACTTATAAGGCTAACGAGAAAGTCTCACACGAGATTTGAAATTTCGTAAGTTGATTTTCAAATAAGCTAGGACGTTTTCATTTTAGAATTAAAAATATAGATAGCTACGTTGTGATTCGTATTTATCGAAACTCCATAATATACAGGCTGTGGGATATATATATGTTGCATGAAATATTGTTTCATCTAAGCTTTTGACTTATGACACATCAAAGACGAGATGAAGACAAGATATAGAATAAGTAGAAACCAGAAAGGGTAAAGAAGAAAACAAAATAATATATAGAAACTTATAAATACAAATTAATGAAATAAAATATACTCTATGAAGTCAACCATATAAATTGGAAGGTACTTTCACGAGAGAGAAAACATGTATAAACTTTTTTTTTTCTTTTTATTTGGTGTGGGGCTACAATTAAATTTCTAGTAGACAAGACAAAATAAAATATCATGGCTGAATATTTATGTAAAGAGGAAAAAAAATTAAATCTGAATAATTCTAAGTAGGAGGCCAACTGATCAGTCCAATGAATGGGGTCTATTGAAAATGATTGGGGGCGGCAAATTTCTGATTTCCAATAGGATTTTCTTGAATTCTCCTAATCAAGAAAATAAACTAATAGAGTCAATAGTTATGTGCACCCTCCACCGGCTGTATCATATTAGTTGATTATCTTATTAAAAATAGTTGTTTTATATTAGCTGTCTATTTTACTAGATCAAACAAATATCAATTACTCCCTTCGTCCCATATAATTAGTTGGTTATTTCTAAAAATATTTATCTCATATTACTTGATCACTTTCTAAGTCAAGATAGAATTAATTAACTTTTTCCAATTTTACCCCTACAAATCAATACGGTCTTTGGAGGTTTAAACAAATTTAAAAATCTAAGTTTTTTTTAAGAAACTAACTAACATGAACAAAGAGAAAAATAGTAAAATTGATTAATCTATTAATTAATGATTTCTTAATAGCAGTGAAAAATAGAAAGAGCTCATCTAATATATATGGGACGGAGGTAGTAATTTTTTTAATTTATTTTACCCTTGTAATTATTTCTTGTTGAAAGTGTTCACATTTGTTTGTAAAGTTTTGAAGAAGTTTTTTAAGGGGTAAGAATTAGTAAAATTATCTTCTGATTTATATTTTCTTAATATGTGTAAAAAGAAGATAAATTACTATGAGACGAAGGGAGTAATATATATATAGAGTGTTATTATAATTTAAATGATATGAAGTAGGTAAAAATAATTAGCCTAACTTTCATCATATTTGTTAAAGCACGTACGATTTATACCTAATTGCAATCAAAAGCAAATCAAATCTCCTTTTCTAGTTGGGTGGATTTAACTATTAAAGAAACTTTAGGGCTTTAATAAAATAATTTTGAATTTGCATGCCAAATTATAATTTAAAAAAAAATTTAGAACATTCAAGTTATATAAATATTCTGGAATTTATTTTTCTAATATGCTTTTCTCGTTTCTTCAATTTTCAACGAAGAAAGAGAGAATTGTGACCTCATACTCGTGACTTTAGAAAAAATAATAAAACTATATTTTTTGTTCATAAAAATTCCAAAAGACCCGTGTAAATGTCTTGTTTTTCTCTAAAAGAAGACACGTTTTGACTCTTCTATATTGCAAAAAAACAAATTTGTATATATTCTTTTAGGGGTCGAGATATCTATCTTCATAAAATGAAAAAGAAATTTGTTTTATTGGTATATATACATTCAACAAAATTAAAGTTATGTCTAAAAGATAAATTATGTATGTGTGGCAACAGGAACGTAATGGTTTTCTTTTTAAAATACAAAATTCATCAAGATCTAAATCACACCTCAAAAGCTAGCTCAAAAAAGGAAGATTGTCCCACTCTTATAAGGATTGTTATTTTCGGGGGCTAGCATTGGTTGAGTTGGATCCTGCTTTGATATTATGTCAAGATAGGTTTCGTACCTAACTCACACCCCTCATAAGTTAGTTCAAAGGGAGGAGAATTGTCCAAGTCTTATAAGAAGTCCACCCATCTTATTAATCATCAATATGAGACTTTTTGTCATTCTTCAACCGTTACCTCGTTATGCAACTTAGGACAATAGAGCTAACATCCTACTTAGAGTTTGATTAAAGATCTTACGAGCCAGCCAAAAAATCAAAAAGTAGGTGCTTATATACATATATATAGAGAGAGACTGCGCCATAACTAGTATATATGCAGCCAACAACTTTAAGGAATCGAATCCTCACTCAACACACAACACAGTAAAAATACAAGTAACCAATCAACTAAACTATTAAAATTTTGCGATGAAATTAAATAAGATTAAAGTGGTGTAATATTATTGATAAAGATGGTAATTAGTTGTAGTGAGAGTCACGGGGTTCTCTTGACAATGTTAAGTAGTCTCCCTCACACAATTATATATAAGTGGACTCCAACCCATCCCCAGCCTAGCTACCTCTTCAATTATCTTGCGTCAATTTTGCTTCTCTATAATTTTTTTAAAGTCTATGTGCATGCGCGTTCTTCTTAGTGCTTAAAATGAACCAAAATCAAATGATGGCCTAAAAAAAATATTCTTCAACTCATGACAACCTACCCAAATCTAACGACTCTCAAATAACTAAACATGCAAAAGAATCAACATTATAATCATGGGAATTGCCTTAATTGTTTAAATCACTAGTTTAGATCGATCGTTGATTTGGATTAGGTCTCACGTATATTTCACGTGCAAGAGGGGAAAAACAACTAATTTTGCCTTTAATTAGTTCATTTCTCATGTGTGTGTGAGATCATTCTCTTTTACTGATTCTTTTCAAGCTCAATAAAGAAATTTCTAATTATATAAGAGATTATTGTATTTCACATAAGAGAAGTAAAAGGACTCACAAACAGTGGCATAGCCACATATGGTAATGGGTGGCTATGAGAAAATTATACGAATTATATGAATAAAAATGTTATCTTCATATGTATATAATAAATCTTAAATACTTTTAACCAAATTTTTGACTCCATCATTATTTACAAAGAGTCTTTCACTTTGTATTACCAACTATTATAATACAAATACCAACAATCTAATACTCCTTTGTGTTCATTTTACTTGTTATGATTTTTCTTTTACACGCCACTTAAAAGAATATTAACTATAAAAGTAATTTGATATTAAATTATTTATTTATTTTTAATCTCAATATAATACAATTGTCTATATCACATTCACACTTAATCTCTCTCTCTCTCTACATAGTACTCGTAAAGATAAAAACTACTCCATAATTAATTTTACCTTAATACAGCTATTTTTAATAAGTAGTATATATGTCTAAAATGTAAGCTAGTGTAAAAATGAAAAAGAAATGGAGTGATAGTAGTAAAATGTTGGTAACAAAAATAAGTTAATTAATGTGAGAATTAAGAAAGCTCCAAACCCACCGCTAGCCAAGCTGTCCTATTATTTTGTAGTGTCCTTTTCTCATCTTAACTCAACATCTTCTCATGTAGGGTCTCATCGATAGCTATGTAGATCTTTTTATTAACTCCTCCCCCCCACCCCACCCCTAATCTTCTCTCATTAAATAAATATAATCTCCACTTTATATATATATATATATATTTTTGTTTTCCACCCGGTGTCCGGAGCCCACATTGGAGCTCCGACTAAATCCGGATCAACGCTCTACAGGGTCCATTCAGGGGTGACGCTCCCAACAGAATTTTTTCCATACCAAGGGCTCGAACCCGAGATCTCTGGTTAAGGGTGAAACATCCCACCAGTGCACCACAACCCATGTTGGTCACTTAATATATCTATTTATGTACCCTCTAGAGTATATAATTCTTTTAATTAATAAATAAAGACTTTGACTTATTGTGTGCTTGTTTATTACTCAATTTTACACTATCTTTTCTCGTCCACAACTTTCATTTATCGTACAATAACTCCAGGTAATATAAATGGAGGAAGAAACTCTACCCCTTTTTAGCCTATATATCATTTGAATTCCCTTCATGACAAGTTACTACTACTAAAGTTATAGTAGTATTTTGTATGGCAATTGTCCCTTTTACTACAAACATGAGTCAATCCCAACAACAACATCAACAACAAGATGATGATGATAACATCAACAACACTATTAAAGGAGATGATGATGATGATGATCATGAACATGACATGGTCATGCCTGGTTTTCGATTTCATCCTACTGAGGAAGAACTTGTTGAGTTTTACCTTCGCCGTAAGGTTGAAGGAAAACGTTTTAATGTCGAACTCATCACTTTTCTTGATCTTTATCGCTATGACCCTTGGGAGCTTCCTGGTATATACTACTACTATTCATTTTCTACATCCTCTTTTTTCCTCTTCCAATTTCCGATTTCTTTCCTTTCTACGTAATAGTATCAGTCAGAAGCAGATTCAGAATTTAAATTTTTGTAACACAAGTTCAATCTTTAAGGTTTTCTTAGATTGAATTCATTGAACTTATGTAATTATAAGTTCATAATTCAATATACTATAGTCTATAACAAAAATGTTTTGTTTTTAATTGAACATGTTGAACAAATTGATACATCGATCTCCTTTTAGGTTGTGACGGATGGAGTATGGATTCATCTTAACTCAATACTTTCGATGCAGATCATAATTATTATTATATTTATATAAATCAAGTAAAACTACAACAAATAGTTTATCTGAATGCTTATTTTTTAAAATATTAAGTTTGAACCCTAGATCCGCCTCTGCTTTTGGGTGTTAGCACATAATTTGGAAGTTGATTGTATACATAAGTTTGTTTGTGTATTTTGTTTGGTTTTAGCTTTGGCAGCAATTGGAGAGAAGGAATGGTATTTCTATGTGCCAAGAGATAGGAAGTATAGAAATGGAGATAGGCCTAATAGGGTTACAACATCAGGCTATTGGAAGGCTACTGGAGCTGATAGAATGATTAGAACGGAGAATTCGCGGTCGATTGGCCTGAAAAAGACATTGGTTTTCTACTCAGGGAAGGCTCCTAAAGGCATAAGAAGTAGTTGGATTATGAATGAATATCGTCTTCCACATCATGAGACTGAACGCCTACAAAAGGTACTATTTAGTATCACTAGTTTATGACTTTATTCAATATGTCTTAGTTTCAAATGGTTCATTACAAAACCTAGTCAGAGATCTCATGTTTTTTTTAACATCTCAAAAATATTCCGTCATAATTAGTTAGCATAGTCAAACCAACTCTTACACGAGCTCCCAGACATGGGTAAACTAGGGTCACTTTTGATTCTGCTTCGTCACTCAATAAATGTGTTGAGTTTCTTAAATGTAAGACACAGAAACGTCCAACCAATTGAAATTGTACATGTAAAGTTATGAATGGGAATTGACCTCCTCCACTCTTTAAATTCACAGGCACACGAGGTCAAATTCCGATTGTTATGTAAGCTAATATGTATTACATCCTCTCTCTTTTTTCAGGCAGAAATTTCACTTTGTCGTGTCTATAAAAGAGCTGGAGTGGAAGATCATCCATCTCTCCCAAGATCACTTCTAACAACAAGAGCATCGTCTTCTTCTTCTTCTAGAGGAACAACTTCCATCAAGAAACAACAAGTAGCACAACAAGATTCGTCATTAATCTCTCCGTTATACTTAGGACAATCTTCCCAACAACAAATCGACGAAAAATTAAGTACTGAAACAAGTGCAAGTAGCACTAGTACTGATCACCATCACCATCATCATAACCATCATGTTGCTACATCACTCGGGCTCAATTCCCTCTCAAATTCCTACACTAACATCGCGTTAGACCCTATTGGGAGCGCGGTCAACTCATCCCTAAATATCACAACATCTACCTTGACACCTTTCACTTCATTAGTAGCAACAACAAATAATACTGATGATCTCCATAGACTAATCAACTTAGACCAAGTCGTCGCGTTTCATAATAATCAACACCATTTTCATCCTCCTCCTGGTGTTGTACCCCAACAATATCCTCCATTGTTATTGCAACAACCACAATTAGCACCACAATCTTTACTTCATCAAGGATCACTTCCGTCTTCTGCGGCCGCGGCTTTTTCAGACAGATTGTGGGAATGGAATTCAATTAATCAAACAGATGGAAGCTGCAAAGATGATCACTACCAAGACAATAATCCCTTCAAGTAATTTCATGATCATTAAACTGCACATATACAACATCTATTATATATCTACTGATATTTTTAATTTTACTAGCTAGCTAGCTCTATGATCAAATTAAATAATGTGTGTGTGGTATCTTTGTTATTAGGGTTTTGGTTAGTTCTGATTAGTTAGGGTACTATTATTAAGCTATTGTAATCTTTCTAATTACTTTCTGTACTTGATGAAATTAGATATGTGCTAATTAAGTTAGCTCTAAAGTTTAATTCATCTTCTTAGGGTTTGATTTTTAAATTTTATGGGGAGTATGGATGAACCTTTTTTTTTATAGGATTATAACTTCAATTTAACTTTTCATTAAGTAAGATGAAAAACCAGCTACTACTTTCATGAAGAAATATTTTAGGAATCAAAACAATGTGTCTTGATGTCCCTTTGCTGATTATTCAGGTAGCTGGCCATAGATAAACTATTGATCCCCTCTCGACTCAATTTATGTGATCCACTTTTTTTTTAATCTGTCAAAGTATAGCACATGAATTGAGAAAGAGAGAAGTATTTTCTATAAATGACACAAAATGACTTTTCCATTTGGTTGTTAAAATTATATAAAAATATTAATTAAAAAAATATCAATTGATTGTGATCAAATTCCTACATCCCATGTTACTCAAAAAGAAACTAGACAAAAAAGAAGAAGAAGAAACAGAAGCAAAACAAAATAAAAGAGTTCTGTCTCATGTTACATGTAGATCATGTGAAATAATTAGCCCACAAAATTATAATTCATCCAATCCGTTTAAGTTTGTATTGATTATTAGTACGTACCAAAAAATATATATATAAAAAATATATAAAACAATTAAAACTTAGAAAGAATTAGGTGAATTAAGTTTTGACCCATATTTTAGTTCATTTATGCTCATGTCAATTTCAGTTCAAATAACTTTTAGAGGGACAATTCATTTTAATCCGCCTAAATTCAGCATAATATGTTCATTTGACACCTCTAGATTTACATGCACATAGAAGCTTTAGGAATGAAAATGGATGCAGTCAGTCTGGTTCCAATATACACAGTGTTATTCATAAGAATTAATAATGATGCAATTATTGATTCACACACTTGTGAAGAGACAAAGCTAGAATGCAAAATGTTGGAAAATTAAGGAATACTTGGAGTTGGACCCATAAATATATTTTCACAAGCCAACATCTAAATAGAAGACAATTAATGCTTAGTGTCAAGATTTGCCTAAATATATAGTTTTGGCAGTAACTAAAAGATTTCATTGTTTAGTAATAAATCAGTTTTAAAGGTAATTAATTTTTCCTGGTTGTATCCATATATAGCTACATTAATTCTTTGGATTATTATCTGTCCTATTGGTTAGACTGAAAAGTTTTTTACATATAGATTTGCTATTGACACTACTGCTAAGTGCTATATAACTTATGAACTATGCTCTTTCACCTATGTTATACTCTATGTTAATTTGGAGATGTCCATGAAAGGAAAATGAATGTTTCGAGCTGAATTTAAACAGGTTAAAATGAATTAAATCAATGAATGAGTTATGGTCCAATCTTTTAATTTTAAGAAATTACTTACTTACGCTGAGATGAACTAAGTGAAACTAGGTTAAGCAAAATTTATTTTCTTATAATTTGTTTAATTACTAAACAAAACTAATATTTTTATTTTTATTTTTTTGTTATACTTATATATAACATACCTAAAAAGGTTTTTTTTTTAAAAAAAAAATACTTTTACAAGATTTTCCACAGATCAATTTAAGCCAACTTTTGGGCAGATCATTTTAGGCAAATTTGAATGAATTACATTTTCATTGGCTAATTTTATTATCTCAAAGAGAAGTCCATAGAACATAACGTGCATGTTGTGTATTTTTTTTGTGCCCCTATTCAATTCCGCGTGGATATAGCTCGTGCATGTTCTTTGTTTCTACCAATATAATGCTACTTTACACGGCCGAAGCTAGTAAGGCTCAAGGGATTTATCCAAATTCTTTTCAACGGAAATTTATATTAGATTAAAGTTATTTTTTATGTATATTTAATATATATTGAATTGCCGTCAACTTCTTTATGTGTCTACTTCTTCATAATTTAAACCCCTGGATGAAAATCATTCTCCGGTCACTAAGTCTCTCTTAATGAATTGTGTGACCAACTCAATTAAAAACGTACTTTCTCCGTTCACTTTTATTTGTCATGTTGCGTTTTTTGAAAGTCAAATTGACCAATTTTTAAAACTAAATTAGATTACATTAATTCGAGATTTTGAACAAAAAAATTATATGTTCAAAAACCATAAGAAAAGTACTATAAATTGCAATTTTTTACATATCAATATGATGAAAAAATATATCGTAAAATGTTAGTTAAAGTTCTTATAGTTTGACTCTAAAAAGGGAAACTATGACAGTTAAAAGTGGACGGAGTACTTTCTAGATGAGTACTAGTTTCTCACAAACTCCTGTTTGATTGTCAATTTTTTCCTAACTAAAGGGTCAAAGAGTTATATATATATAATTCCTAATTGGAGAACTTCATATTTGTTTGCAAAAATGAAATATAATTATAAATGATTAGGCGGCCAAAATAAACTGTAATTTCACATGTTGCAAAGGGAAAAACGTGATTTAGTATGTATGGATATATATTTGCAATGTTAATTTCATTGTTAAGGCATCTTCAAAATTCACCAATAATTGGCGGTCCATCTCACATTCATATAATATATACTATACGATAGATACGTCGTGATTGTGCAGCAATAATGCATGTAGTACTGGGATTAAAGCTTATTTAGTAATATTTTATATAAAATTGTAAAGTCAATAATTAGTACTCTACTTCTTCATCTTTAATATGTTTGTCTCGTTTTGATTTGACACAAAATTTAAGAAAAAAATAATAATTAAATTTTGGTATTAAACATGACGTACATGTGAAAAGTTACAATTAAAGAGTTATAAAAAATATATTTTAAAACTGAATTTAAAAAACAAGTAAAACAAACAAATTGAAACGATATATATAATCTATGACAAGTCAAGAGAAATACGACCCTTTTAATGTCGTCTTATTCGACAGATTCAGAATTTTGAGTTTATGGATTTTGAAGTTTAAAGAAGATAAACTCATTGAACTCTCTATGATAAATTATTTGTACAAATCAAGTGAATTTTTGAACTATTATATTTTGTCGAATCTGTAGCTAGAACTCTAACTTCAAAGTTGTAAGCAAATTTGCTGAGATTTTTTTCTTATTAGATGAAAAAATGAAGATTAGGAACTTGAATGTATACATTTAGAATAGAAAAAGTAGAAACATATCTGATATCAAGAAAGCATGTTTGAAGTGTTATAAGAAGTTATAATTAAAAAAAATTAGGATACAATACTTTTAATCTTCAATATTTAAGTCCTATAGATTAAAATTAATTGACAATATATACTTGTATACATATGTATACAGAAATAGTTATGTTTAGAGTTGAACTGGAGCTGATAAAAAAAGAAGTTCTAGATATTCATTTATGATATGATTATCAGTTATATAGGGGTATGTTATTACACAAAAATGAACTCATTTTAGAAATAATTTTGAACTCAGTTGTTAGAAGCAATTACAAAACAGACATCAAACATAACCTGTAAGTTACATTAATGTTGTGTTGGTAGTGTCAACATCCCGTCTATGGCAAGGCCCACGAGGGGCTAAAGTAGTCTAGGTTGGAGTTATGATTGAACATAACACGTGCTTGGTGTACTAAGCTAAAACTAAAGTTGCGTCTTTGCTATCAACTATAACTTTTGGCATAATGATAAATATTTGATTCTAACAAATGGTATTAGAGTCACAACGATTATACCACACGCTAAATAAGTTGGAGACAAAAATACTACTTTGGAGAGCATTTCTCATTCTCAGTAGTAGTAGTTCAGAATTAATAGTGATCATTCAAGTAGTCTTAGTGAGTTACACTTTATCCTCTCCAAAGTCCAGATCACATTTTAAAATTTCATTAGATATATTGTTGTTGAGTTTAATCACGAATGTAAAAAATGTCGGATAACATATCAAGGAGTACTCCAGCTAGATCAGTTCAACAAGTTGCAGAGCAGTAGAATGTACACACATTTTATCTTACCCCTAAGTTGGAGACTTCAACTAATTTTAGGATAAATTTCACAATTAATCATATAACTTTGACTCTTTTTTTCTTTCACTAATAAAGTCATATAGCTATGATTTCGAATATAAAAATCATTACACTTTCACTAACTCACACCAAAATCACAATTGTCGAAAATAAAGTTTTCGATGTAATGTTTTTTCTCCACAATAAATGTGTATTTATTTTTTATTTTATGTAAATCGCAAGTTATAGTCTATCTCAAGTCCAAATAAAAGAGAAAAATTATCCAAATGGGCCAGCATGGATATAGATGAATCGTTTTCCAAGTCCAATTTGTAGAAAGATATTTGTGATTTTTGTGAGTTAGTAAAAGTACCGTGATTTTTATTTTATGTTAGACATTACAATTATGTAATTTTGGTGGAAAAACTAAAAAGTCGTAAGCATATAACCATTAGTGAAATTTTGCCCTAATTTTATGCTATCTACTATCTCTCACTATATTGAATAACTCCGTTCACAAAAAAATTAAACATACAAAAATTCGCTTCCAATAACAATTTAAACCTAAAACTTTATAATTTCACTAGATAAAACTCTTGAATGTACGTCGGTGACTCGTGAGTGCACATCAATTTTTTTTAACCCTTTATACTTTATAACTTGAAAAAGGGAGAATTTCGCAAATAGTCACTATAATAAACTTAATTAGGCTCCTTGACTATAGTTTAAGCTGTCTCGTTTGTATAATTCGCGAATGAATTTGTATAATTCGCGGGTACGTTTGTATAATTGAGCTATTTTTGTATAAACTTGAAATAACAAATTTATACAAATGCAAACTGAACATTAAACCGCTATACAAACTATATTATACAAAATTACGTTATACAAAAGTTATACAAATTATATTATACAAATTTCGAATTATACAAACGTGTGAATTATACAAAGTTGAAACTGCAACCGACATGATTATCACTGAATGTTGATAGCGAGTGATAATCAACTAAAATTATAGTTATTATGATTAATTAACTAGAGTATATATTTACTTAACCATGTAATTTCCTTTTAAAAAAAAAGAAGAAGAAAAGAGCGAAGACCTTTCGATAACTAAAATCCAAGTAGTTATCCGTGCTATTTATATCCCCACAACTTTTATTGAAAACAACAAATGTCAAAATCAAAACCTACAAATACAACATCATAGTTCTTTTTTTTTTACTCCGTTTACTTTTATTTTAAAAATACTTTTAAAATTAAAATATAACTTTTTTATATTTTATTTTAGTATTAATTATTTATTTTTCAAATTATTTTTAAAATCCAACACTACACAGCGATTATAATAGATATTATAATAAATTACTCATATCAATCATTATTTTAAAAAAAAATATTTAAAATTAAAAATGAACAAATAGAGTAACATCTTTTTTCCTAACAAATAATATAAGAGAATTTTACATAAATCTCATAGTGTTAAGAGCTAATAACATTATATATTTATTCTTTTTCAAATTATAAAAAAACTCTTAAATTTAGTGTTATTCGGATACATCGCGTTTTGATTTTGGTTACATCGCTCAACGTCCCGATACATTACGTATCGATTTTGAATACATCACTTAACGTCTAGATACATCGCTTACATCTTGATTTTGGTGAAATTCAAATACATCACAGATTGTCTCGATACATCGTGTCCCGATTTAAAATACATCGTTCAACGTCTAGATACATTACGTCTCGATTCAAATAGATAATCAATGTCTCGATACATAACATATGTCTTGATACGTTGCGTAAAGTGATGTATCTAAAAATGTGAGAGAATAGAGATTTTTGTAATTTTTTTAAATAATAATTTTTTTAGAGAATAGGGTAAAATAAGTTGGATATGAATGTAATTTTTCCATAACATATTTTCAAGTTGGAGTATAGTATGATTTTAACTTTTTAACTAGAAATAAAAAGACTTTTTACATCAGATTTCTGACAACTTTTTTTTTTTTTTTACCAGTAGAGTAGTGATACACAGTATCTGTTTTTACCAAAAAACGAACAAAAATAAAATAAAATAAAGACAGATAAGAAACTAATCTATTTACCAAAAACCCTTTCCCTCTCTTCCCGCTGTTTTGGTCTCATTCTCCTCTTTCTCTCCCTACAATTACTGCAACTTTACTTCTTACAATTTTCTCATAAAAATCTAAGCTTTTTCTTTATGAAATCTTCATTTTCACTTCACATAGCAAACTAATTTTCATATTTTGAGCAACATGAAGTGGAAACTTTAGTTCTTGGGGAAAACCCTAATTTATTTCCACCCACTTCTTGTTTTTTTTTTCTTTCAAAGACTCAATTCTTTTCTTCTTGTGGGGTTATTAGAAATTGCGTGTAGACAAGGGTAGTATGGAAAATTCGGTACCCAGGACTGTAGAAGAAGTATTCAGCGATTTCAAAAGTCGTAGAGCTGCTTTAATTAAAGCACTTACCACAGGTTTGTAGTTTTGTTTTTTTAATTTTCATGAACTTTTATGGGTTTTTGAGCTTAATTACTTTCTGGGTGTTTCTGAATTTTGTTGGGTTTTGCTAATTTTTTGATATATTTTTTTAAAAATAAAATAATATTGCAGATGTTGAGAAGTTTTATCAGCAGTGTGATCCTGGTGAGTTTCTGTTGCTCGTTTTTAGATTGGATTGTTGTGGTTCATCAATATTTGCCTAGTTGGTGGTTCTGTTTTATTGAGCTTGAGGTGTATTTCTAAATGTAGTATATTTCTTATAAGTTATAAGCTATAAGCTTTTAATTTTTGGGATTATTGTCTTCATATAAAAAGGTGTTCATGTTCCTACTGTATCTCGGAATTTCATTGTCAAATGTGGTAGAAGTGATTGAGCCACATGATTAGGACTTTGTGACTCTTAACATTTTAGAATTTTATAATTTGCTTCTTGTCCTGATTTTGTGTCTGTTTTGTAATTTCAATTTCGTTGTTCTAGGGAGTGGCCTAAAACATTTGGTTAGAGCTTTCTGGCTGTTGGCATCATTTTTTTCATTTGTCTTCTTTGGCTTTTATGCAAGAACAGAAAGATCATATCTTTGTTAAGTAGTTTATTGCTTCAATTGAAAAAGCAATTCTTCTGCATTCTTACTGTATCTTGGAATTTCATTGTCAAATGTGGTAAAAGTGATTAAGCCACTTGATTAGGACTCTGTGACTCTTTAACATTTCAGAATTTTATAATTTGCTTCTTGTCCTGTTTTTGTGTCGGTTTTGTTATTTTTATTTTCTTGTTCCAGGGAGTGGCCTAAAGTTAGAGCTTTCTGACTGTTGATATCATTTTGTCATTGATGTTCTTCTTTGGCTGTTATGCAGGAATGGAAAGATCGTATCTTTATTAAGTAGTTTATAGCTTCAATTGAAAAAGCAATTCTTCTGCATTTACAACAGAATTATCATGATTTCAAACTGCATTCCAGAACATGAATTGTAAAAGTGAGATCATTACTTAGAATTTTATGTCATTTACAGTGTTGTCAAAGGCGCGCTTAAGCCTTGAAAAAGAGGCTCCAAACGTGTTGAGGGCTTCGACTCACTTAATGTGTGTTTTAGTTTCATCGTTAAGGCTCTAAGACAATTTTCCTGAGGAGGCATTTAACAATTGATATTTCACTTTATTGTGAAAATGTTCAATTTCTTTGTCCATAGATTTGTTATTCATGCTTATATTTATTAGTCTTGTACTAATATTTTTTTTATTTTTATGTTTTTTGTATTTTTTTCAATTTGGATCCTTTTTCATTAAAGCCCACGCTTTATTTGTGTTTAAAGCCCCAACAGACCTTAGCTTTTTTGCGCTTTTTGCTTTTGATAAATTGGTCATTTAGTTAGGATGTCAATGTCATAAGTGTTCTCATCGTAATCCTGTGTATCAATTCTCAAGGAAGTAGAGATGTAAAACTTCTTTTATGTAGCAGTGATCATCATTTCTCTATCACAGTGACGCAGTGTCTCCAACCATCATTAATCTTGTTTATGATGTGGGTAAAAGCGCATATGATTGCATATTATTGCAGTGTGAAAGCACTTCGATGTTTTCATGACTTTTTTAATGTAAATGCATGCATTTGCTGTATACGTATTTAAGGTTTCTGGAGGCAGGGTAGTTACAGTGGGTGGGTATTGTACTGTCACCTTATGATTAATAAATGTTCTTGTCTTCTTTTTTTTCTCTTTCTTGGTAAGTTTTTTTTCTTTTTTTGTTTTTTTTGGGGGGTTGGGGAGATTCTGTTATTTCTGGTCTATGGAAAAACATGGAAATTCTTAGTTTGTATTTGGCAGTTTCAGAGATTTTTTTTGTGCCAGCACTCGTTTTGTTTTTGAAGTATTTGGTATAGCAGTGAAACATACCATAACTTTATCCCGAACATTTGACTCCTTTCTTTTATGTGGTGTCTAACTGTTTTTATATATTTTATAATCTCTTTAAAGAACTCTATTTAAAGAACTGGTTTACATTCTTTATTTCATTTTGCTCCCATTTATGGAACTGCTGATTATGACCTTTGTGATGATGTATATCAATAGACTACTCCCTCTCTGTATCAAACAGTTGTGTCAGTCCTTATGATAGTATCTCTCTCTTAAAAGTTCTTAGTCCTTCTCTGGAAGTTTTAAGGATAATAGATTTTGCTTTTGTGTTGCATTATTCTTCTCCCCTTTGTTTCCAGTTTACCCTCTTTGTTTCCTTTGCTTTGAGGCTTGTTGTGTGTTTCCCCTCACTGGATGTTCAATTCTTGTTATTTTAGATCACTTATGCAGATCATTTGTGAATTGTTTATTAAAATTTCTGAATTTAACCATATGTATACTTTCAGAAAAGGAGAACTTGTGTCTCTATGGGCTTCCTAATGAAACATGGGAAGTAAACCTCCCGGTGGAAGAGGTCCCTCCAGAACTTCCGGAACCAGCATTGGGCATAAATTTTGCACGTGATGGAATGCAAGAAAAAGACTGGTTATCACTTGTTGCTGTTCACAGTGATTCATGGCTGCTTTCTGTTGCATTTTACTTTGGTGCAAGGTTTGGGTTCGGCAAGAGTGAGAGGTAAAATAACATCCACCCTCTTTGCCGTGTCTGTTTGGTAATTTTTGCTCGCATTTCTTTTTATCTTCTGGGGTTTATCTAGTGACATATGTTGGGCTATTTCTTTCCGATAGCAATTCCCCTCATGCTTCTTAATATTCATCTCCCCAAGCATTTGGTGCATCCAGAACTTGTATGCTCCATTGATCAATTTTAGGGAGATAAGCTTCTGTGATTGCTGTCCTTTTTTTTTTCCATAGCTGAGATAATTTTCCATGAAAAATCACTGAAGAAATTTAGTCAACAATCATGTATGAACGTCTCTTTTCCAGAACTGTACTTTCTAACCCATACAGTTAGAGCTCCCTTTTTCCCTTTGATCTCTGTTGAAGAAATAGGTATATGTTTCCTTTTTGTTGTCTTCTTGCTTACCACATAGTGTTTGACCTGTTTGTTGCCTCTCATTGAGGTATGTTAACCCAGCAATCAATCAATCATGAACTAGGCCTAATCCCAGATAAGGTGGGTTTGATTCCCTTATCTGCTTCATCTCTCCAAGATTCAGTATTTAGAATTCATCATAATTAGACGAGCTTATGCTTGCCGTTAATCTACTCCAATTCTTCTGCTTCATCGGTATATTAAGGCTCTTATAGACAGTTGTGACTGATTGATGGTGTTGAGTTTAAAACATCTTTTTCATTCTAAGGATATACTTTATATACAAAAGCACCAAGAAGGTGCAAATATATTGAGTTTATAACAGTAAAACTCTGAAGTATAAGTATTAGCTGTAATTAGGATTACTAAGTTGGAACTCTGGAATGGAGAATTTCTAGCAGTGAGATTATTTGGGCAATATGTAGAAGTCCACCTTCATCCAAAGTTCATTTAGCAAGTCCACCTTCATCCAAAGTTCATTTAGTCAGTGTTTCATATTTTCTGTGTCATGTAAAGATGATAAGATGTACTGATAAGCTGGAGTTGCTTTGAAAGTTGACAACACCATCAAGAGAATTTGGAAGATGATACCTGCAGCCATTTTTTGGAGTATCTGGAATGATAGGAATAGAAGATGCTTTGATGAAATATACAACTACCTACCAATCTCTAAAAGCTAATTGCCTCATGTTTTTGTACAGTTGGTTTATTTATCCCCTCTAGATTCCCCTGGTTCCTTTCTGAACTGTGTCAGCTCCCTGACTCTTAACTAGCAATGTAAAGGAAAGCTGACCCTTTGCTAATGTACTGTAACTATTATGCATCTACTTGATGCCTGCAATATAATAATTACTTCATCAAAAAAAAAAAAAAAATGTCTTATTTCTTTGTCTTGGTGACCATACTGATGACTTGTTGCAGTGAGATTCCAGACATCTTCCATTTTTTGGTTTCTATAGAATTTGATTATCATTACCATATAAATATGGAATATAGATTTGTAAAGCCCTTTGTCCTTTCACTATTCTGGAGAAGGTTATTAGGTGCTAGTTATTAGACAAAAGCAGTTTCATTTGCATAGTGACATAGTTTGTGGCATCATTGGATCAGATAATATTTGGTTTAGAAGCAAGGATGCCTGACATGTTGAGATGCTTACCTTCAGCTGGTGTTTTTGGATGTATCATCATTGAATAAAATAGTATGTTGAGTGAACAGTAGTTCAGACATGTTGAGAGATCATTCTGTTATTATTGGCTGTAGCATCATTGAATAAGTTAGTGCTTAGTTGAGTAGGCAAAGAATGTCAAACATGTTGGGACAGCACAAATGCTGTATAATACTTGGAGCAATTTTTGAGTAGCAGGTCTTTTGCCCCTCTTTTATACCCTTGGGTTGTCTACTTTTTGTATCTGCTGCTATTGTAGGTTAGAGAAACTTCTGGATGTGAAACTATGACTGAAATCATTATAAGCTGGATTTTATACTGGGAAACTGGTGCATGAGATTCCGTGATCATGTGTACATGTCCAGAAATGTTCAACTTAAATTTGGCTTATATTTTGTCAAGTGTATGGATAGTTTGCCTAGCTAGTCCAATCTCATAAATGTGTCTTCCACTGGTTAAATGGTTATCTGAGATATATTTAGAGAGAATAATTGCTTTATTTTGGAAATCATGTATACAGGAGGAGGCTTTTCCAAATGATAAATGATCTCCCAACAGTGTTTGAAGTTGTTACCGGAGCTGCTAAACAGACACGTGATCCCCCTCACAACAATAGCAACAAAAGCAAATCAAGTGGAAAGGTTCTCATATACTTAACCTAACATATAGAATTACTGTTTTTTTTTTCCATTTTGTTTGAGCATATGTTTTCTGCATCCTCTTTGATTTGCAGCCTCGACAGCCAGAGTCCCAACTCAAGGCAGTAAAGGTGTCTCCACCTAAAATGGAGAACGACAGTGGGGAGGAGGAAGAAGAAGAGGAGGATGAACAAGGAGCAACTCTCTGTGGAGCTTGTGGTGATAATTATGCGACTGATGAATTCTGGATTTGCTGTGATATTTGCGAGAGATGGTTCCATGGAAAATGTGTGAAGATCACTCCAGCTAAAGCTGAGCATATCAAGCAGTACAAGTGTCCTAGTTGCAGTAGCAAGAGAGCTAAAGTCTAAAATTTGTGGCAAGAACAATTAAGTGGTGATGTTGGAAGGTCTAGGAGTTTTAGCTCAATTATCAAATGTCAAAAGTTAAATGTTTGCTGATGGAATTGGGATGTCCATTTCATGAACATTTGCTTTCTGTTATCTTGCTTTCGGATTGTGTTTTAGATTAAAAGAAATTGTGCCTGTTATCATCTTGTGTTTGAAGATCCATTTTCACTTTTTACTTTTGTATTTATTATGATGAATTCCAAAACTTTTGTGATAGTTTTGAGTACCGGAACAACGACCTGCTTAAAACTTATGAGGTCTGTCCTTTATACCAGTCCACCATGACTACAAGCTTTTAATACCCCAATATAGGTTATTCTATCTGCTTCAATATTTTCTTTCTTCATCTTCTACAACAATTCAACAGCTTCAATCACATTGCCATAAGCTGTTAGCATTCCAATCTGCTGCAACAGCTCTCTCAGGAATTTCATCGAACTGTTGCTGTGCAATCTCCAAAGACTAAAACTTTCCATACATACCCATAATCGCAACCATGACCTCTTTTGATAGTATGTTATAACCTTTGTAAATTGGAATAATCTAAGTGATTGACAGGAAGAACAATCCACGTACCCAGTAGGATATGAGCAGTGTAGAGTATAAAGAAATCAGTGAAGAAAACATATCGAGATGAACAATAACAACAAAAAAATAACATAAAACATATTGATATCAAAAACAAGAACTATAAGAATAACCTAATACACAACTTCTGAATCGTATCTTAGTTGATACGTATGAAAAAAAGAAATTCAGTTATCAAAAAATGTAAAAACTAGTGAAAAAGCTACTCACCTTAATTCAATATTGGAGTTTGTCTTTATACTCAAATCACCGCCTTGCTATGATTTATTTCATCAGAAGAAATATTTACGCAACCCAATAGGTACACTTGCTCTCTCACATCTATTATAACCTCTTCCCTCTTTCTCTAACTTAATCTCCGCTTTTTCACCAATAAGTTGATTTACAAAATAAAACTAGTATACTAGTAACAAACAAATCAGTCAAAACCCTGAAAATTAATCCCAAAATTAGTTGGGAACCGTAAATAAAATCACAATAAGATTAATTTTTAGGTTAGCAAATTCAACTTACCATAACCCAGAAAAAAAGGATGAAGATTGCTTCCGAAGGAACAATGGTGCAATTGAAGCCAACAATTCTTTTGGACCAGCTTGCGCATTTTTAACTAATTACATGTGTTCTCTTAAAACTCTCACTATATCACTCAATTTTGTTCATCAACAAAACTTTGTATCCAAATCTCATGATTCTCAAATCATTTTTCACGACTATTAAATTAAAGGTATATTTAACTTTTTAAAAATCCTTGTACTTTTCTCATTTGAGTAAAAGTAAAACCTTTTGATAACTATAAAACCCAAATAAGCTATCCGTGGTATTTATATCCCCCAACTTTTATTGGAAACAACAAATGTCAAAATCAAAACCCACAAAACACAAACATCATAGCCTTCTTTTTTTTACACCTCTGTCTCATCATCAAACAAGAAGAAAAGAAAAGAAGACAGAAGAATCCCTCTCCATTCTCCAAGGCAAAATCTTCATCCTAAATTCTAGTAATAAAATATTCTCAAGTTGGGAGTATTACTAAGTACTATAATTTAACAACAAATAAAAAGACATTTCACATCAGATTTCTGATCTCTCTGCCACATTTTTTTTTTTGAAAGAACCAATAGATCCAAGTATTCGTACACTAGTGCTACATGTATCTATTTACCAAAAAAAAAAACTAAAATAAATGCTGCTGCTAAAACCCTTTCCCCACCACCCCACTTTCCTCTTTCTTCCTGCTGTTCTCTTTCTCTCTCTATATCCGTTTCTTACAATATCTCTACTTACTTCTCACAGTTTCTCATAAAAATTTAAGCTTTTCTCTTTATGAATCTTCATTTTCACAGTACATAGCAAACTAATTTTTAAGTTTGGGTAACATGAAGAGGAAACCCTAGTTCTTGGGGGGAAAAACCCTAATTTTCTTCAACCCACTTCTTGTTTTTTCTCAAAGACTCAATTTTTTTCTTGTGGGGTTGTTAGAAATATGGAAAATACGGTACCTAGGACTGTAGAAGAAGTATTCAACGATTTCAAAGGTCGGAGAGCTGGTTTAATCAAAGCACTAACTACAGGTTTGTAGTGTTGTTTCCTTTTTTTTTTCTTAGAATTTTCATGCACTTTTATGGGGTTTTGAGCATAATTTTTTTCTGGGTGTTTCTGAATTTTGTTGGTTTTGCTAATTATGATGTTCTTGATATTTTTTTTAAAATTATGCAGATGTCGAGAAGTTTTATCAATCGTGTGATCCTGGTGAGTTTTCTGCTGCTCAGTTTTGATGGATTGTTGTGGTCCATCAATATTTTCACATTTGGTTCTTCTGTGCTATGAGCTTGAGGTGTATTTCTAAATGCAGTATATTTCCTATAGGCTTTAGCTTTAAGTTTTCCGGGACTGTTTCTTTATACTCCTGTTTTTTCTTTAAATTTCTGTTGTTTTATGTTCGTACTGTATTTTGGGATTTCATTGTCAATTTGGTTGAGTGATTAAGCGACTTGATTAGGACTTTGTGACTCTTATATTCCTATAAGAGTCAAGCTCATATATTTTTCTATAAGGCTATAGCTTTTAATTTCTGGGACTGTTTCTTTATATTCCTGTTTTTTCTTTAAATTTCTGCTGTTTAATGTTCCTAGTGTATTTTGGGATTTCATTGTCAATTTGGTAGAGTGATTTAGCAACTTGATTAGGACTTGTGACTTAATATTTCAGAATCTTATAATTTGCTTCTTGTCCCGTCTTTGTGTCAGTTTTGGAACTTCAATGTTGTTTGTCCCAAGGAGTGGCCTAGAACTCATGGTTAGAGCTTTCTGACTGCCTATATAATTTTGTCATTTGATGTTCTTCTTTGGCTGCCATGCAGGAATGGAAAGATCATATCTTTATTAAGTAGTTAATTGTCGCCTTCAATTTTGAAAGAGTAATTTTTCTGCATTTTCAACAGAATTATCATGATCTCAAACTGCATTCCAGAATATGAGTTGTAAAATGAGATCATTACTTAGAATTTTGTGTCATTTAGTGAGAATGTCAATGTCAGAACTGTTCTCGTTGTAGTCTTGATGACTTTTTGTCAATTCTCAAGGAAGAAGAGGTTAGAACTTCTTTTATGTAGCAATGATCATCATTTCTCTATCACAGTGGCAGTGTCTCCAACCATCGTTTATCTTGCTTACAGCAGCAACAACAACAACATACCCAATATAATCCCACAAGTGGGGTCTTGATTGTTTATCTTGTTTATGATGGGTAAAAGTGCATATGATTGGAGTGTTGAAACCACTTTGATGTCTTTATGACATTTTTTATGTTGATGCATTTGGTGTATATACATACTTAAGGTGTCTGGAGGCAGCTTAGTTAAAGTGGGTTGAAGTATGTGTTTTCTTTCCTTTTTTTTCTCTTTCTTGGTAAGTTTTTTCTCTCTTCTCTTTTTCATTATTCTTTGGGGTTTTGGTGGGTGGGGTGGGGATGGGGGGTAGGAGGTGAGAGTACTGTATTTCTGGTCTGTGAAAAAACAATTTGGAAATCCTTATTTTGCATTTGGCAATTTTAGAGGTGCTTTTCTTGTTCCAGTATTCATTAATTGTTTTTGAAGTATTTGATATAGTAGGGAAACATACCGTGGCTTTATCCCGAGCATTTGATTCCTTTCTTTTATGCAGTGACTAACTGTTTATACTTATTCAACAGTCTCTGTTAAAAACTCTATTTTGAAGAACTGGTCTAAATTCTTTATTTCGTTGCTGTTATTTATTTTGATCCCATTTGCTTAAATGTTCATTGTGACCTTTGTGACAATGATATCGATAGACTACTCCCTCTATATTTCAAACAGTTGTGTCGGCCTTTATGACAGTTTATATCTCTCTTTAATGTTTTTAGTCCGATAGATTACACACTTATTTAAGGTTTCGTAGAAGTTTATTAAAGCCTGGAAGTTGTAAGGATAATTGATTTTTCTCTTGTGTTGCATCATTCTTATCCCCTTCATTTCACAGCTTGCCCTCTCTTTTTCCTTGTATAGAGGCTTGTTGGGTGTGTTTCTTCATTGGATGTTCAATTCTTGTTTTCTATATAGATCACTTATGCAGATCAATTATGAAGTGTTTATGACAATTTCTGAATTTAACTATGTTTACTTTCAGAAAAGGAGAACTTGTGTCTCTATGGGCTTCCTAATGAAACATGGGAAGTAAACCTCCCTGTAGAGGAGGTGCCTCCAGAACTTCCGGAGCCAGCATTGGGCATAAACTTCGCACGTGATGGAATGCAAGAGAAAGACTGGTTATCACTTGTTGCTGTTCACAGTGATTCATGGCTGCTTTCTGTTGCATTCTACTTTGGCGCACGGTTTGGGTTCGGCAAGAGTGAAAGGTAAAATAAAATCTGTTACCAATAGATTTCACCTTTATCGTTTTAACTGTCTTGCAAACTTGGTCCTACCCATTATATTTTATTTGAATGTGTATGTTTTTCCTGTTTGATGGAAGACATTGGAGGCCTTGGGCTACCTTTTGGCAAATTTAAATTAGTGTTGTGCCATGTGCTTCCCTGCTATTAAATTCTGTGCGGATTTCCCGCCCTTCCTTCTACTCTGTCTTTGCATTGTATATTAGGTAGATTTTGCTTGATTTCTTTTTATCTATTCAGGGGTGGATCTTGTGGCATAAGTTGAGCTACTTCTTTGCCATAGTTGTTCCCCTCAAGCTGCTTAAAACTCACATTTTTCCCGTTGGAGCTTACTTTTCATTTTTTGTTGAACTCCATGCTTACTAACTTAGAACTCTAGAATAGAGAATTGCTAGCAGTTAGATTATTTAGGCAATATATAGAAGTCCACCTTCAACCAAAGTTCATTTAGTGCGTTCACCTTCAACCTAAGTTCATTTGGTCAGTGTTTCATATTCTTTGCGTCATGAAAGATGTGTTATTTCTTTGTCTTGGTGAGTATACTGATGACTTGTTGCAATGATATTCTTGGTGTGATGAGATTCCAGACATCTCCCATTTTTAGAAAATAGATGTGTTATTTCTTTGTCTTGGTGAGTATACTGATGACTTGTTGCAATGATAATCTTGGTGTGATGAGATTCCAGACATCTCCATTTTTAGTTTTCTACTATAAAATTTGTTTACTATTATTACCTTTTAAATAAGGATTATAGATTTGCAATGCTCTTTGCCCTTTCACTCTTCTAGGAAGGTTATTTGGTGCTAGTTGTTACAAAAGCAAATCCATTCACTTAGTGGCATTCGTTGTGGCATCATTGAATAAGATAATGTTTGATTCAGCAAAGCTAAGGATGCCTGACATGTCGAGATGTTTACCATCAGCTGGTGTTTCTGAATGTATTATCTTTGAATAAAATAGTGCTCAACTCAGTGAACAGCTGAAGGTTTTCATCTTGAGAGAGGTTTACTGTCAGCTGTTATTATTGGCTGTAGCCTGTAGCATCTTTGAATATTAGTGCTTAGTGAGTAAGCGAAGGATGTCTAGCATGTCGGTACATTCAGGACAGCACAAATGCTGTATAATGATGGGAGAAACTTCCATGTAGCAGGTTTTGGTCCCTCTTTTCTACCCTGGAGTCCACTTTTTGTGTCTTCTGCCATTGTAGGTTAGAGATATTGATGGATGTGAAAATATGACTGAAATCGTTATAAGCTGGAGTTTATACTGGGAAACTGGTCGCATGGGATTCCATAATCATGCGTACATGTCCAGAAATGTCAACTTAAATTTGACTTATATCTGTCAAGTGTCTGGATAGTTTGCCTAGCTAGAGTCCAATCTCATTAATGTGCCTATGTTGCTCGGATTGCATGTCGGATCCTCCAAAATTAGTGCATTTTTTGGAGGATCTGACACAAGTACGGCATCAATATTGGAGAGTCCGAGTAACATAGGTGGCTTCCAATATCTGATATTAATTTAGGGAGGATAATTGTTTTATTTTGGAAATCATGTATACAGGAAGAGGCTTTTCCAAATGACAAATGATCTCCCAACAGTGTTTGAGGTTGTAACTGGAGCTGCTAAGCAGGCACGCGATGCCGCTCACAACAATAGCAGCAAAAGCAAATCAAGTGGAAAGGTTCTCATATACTGGACCTAACATATATAGTTACTGTTTCTTTTCCCATTTTGTTTGAGCATATGTTTTCAGCTATTATCTTTGATTTTCAGCCTCGACTGCCAGAGCCCCAGCCCAAGGAAGTAAAGGTGTCTCCACCTAAAATGGAGGATGAAAGTGGGGAGGAGGAGGAAGAAGAAGAAGAAGAAGAACAAGGGGCAACTCTCTGTGGAGCTTGTGGTGATAATTATGCCACGGATGAATTCTGGATTTGCTGTGATATTTGTGAGAGATGGTTCCATGGCAAATGTGTGAAGATTACCCCAGCAAAAGCTGAGCATATCAAGCAGTACAAGTGTCCTAGTTGCAGTAGCAAGAGAGCTAGAGTTTAAAATTTGTGGCAATTTTAGAGCAACATCAATTAAGTGGAAGTGTTGGAAGGTCTAGGACTTATAGCTCAGTTATCAAATGTAATCTATGTCAAAGTTAAATGTTTGCTGATGGAATTGGGATGTCCATTTCATGAACATTTGCTTTCTGTTATCTTACTTTCGGATTGTGTTTTAGATGAAATTTGTGCCTGTTATCATCTTGTGTTTGTGAATCTATTTTCATCTTCCTTTACTTTAATGGGTTATCTATATACTACTACACTGCGGTAGTATGAGGAATTCATAAACTTTTTGTGATCCTTAGTCTTGAATGCAGGGAATCATCACCCCTTAACTTTTTGCATTCATAATTTTTCTGGATTAAGTACACATTCATAATACTAAAATCAAATCAACCAATAGCCTTTCGTGAACCATTTCTCAATGTTCAAGTGTATTTCTATCCACACACCATGAATATTGCTGCTGGAACAAACCACCCAGCTGAGCATAGCTGTCATCAGCAATCTCCGAGCATACTGAAAGATTCAGCAAATTGCCATAGCCTTACATGAGACTACTTTTCAGCAACCTAGTCAATATTGCTGATCATCAAGAACAAACCATCTTGTATCAGTGTGGTTGGTGCAGTAAGGCATGACTTACCAATAGTCTTTACAAGAACACTGCCCTTCACTGAAGGAGTGAAATCGATTATTATCCCTAACAATGATCTCCCTCCCCTCCATCTTTGAAATGATTTTGATTGCTGTGTGGCAATCCCTACATATCCTGAGATTCTTCACTACCCTTATGACCGAGTGTGGTTCAGTAACAAGAAGAGCAAAAGCCACAGCCAACTTCTCGCTATGGGTCCCTACCATCTCTTCCATCTCTTCTTCTTCAACATCTTTTAAAACACAGCTCGTATCAGCCATATATCCAGCTAGCCTCATCTTCTTTTCTGTTTCAGAGAGCACTCTATGGATATCTGCAGATCGCTCATGTGACCTGTCACCCACTATAAACTTGTGCATCTCCCCCTTGTGTTCAATCCAACTCCATCCAGTTGTCTTCTTTACTCCTCCTATTGTCATCAACCCTCTCACCCTGTCTACATCTTCCCATCTTCTTGCTGAGGCGTATATGTTTGAAAGCAAAACGTAATTACCTGAATTTTCTGGTTCTATTTCAAAGAGCTTACTAGCTGCAAACTCTCCAAGATCTATCCTTTTGTGAACTCGACTAGCATGTAAAAGGGAACCATATACTCCTGCATGTGGATGCATTGCCATACTTCCAATCAAACATTTTGCTTCGTCTAGTTTACCATTTCTACCTAACAAATCAACCATGCACGCATAGTGATCAGAGTCTGGATCTTTGATTGAATCAAATATCCTTCGACCTTCTTCTAGCAGTCCACCATGACTACATGCTGTTAGTACCCCAATATAGGTTATTCGATCTGGTTCAATATTTTCTTTCTTCATCTTCCACAACAATTCAACAGCTTCAATGGCATTGCCATAAGCTGCAAAACCTGTAATCAATGTGTTATAAGAAATCACATCTCTGGTGTCCATCGATTGGAAAACTTTCTCAGCGTCCTTCATATTACCACACTTGGAATACATGAAAATCAGAGCATTATCACCTGAAATGCTCAGTTTGATTTGATGCTTTTCCAGGAAATTCACTGCCCAATTACCAAATTCCAAAGCCCCAAGGTGGCCACAGGCTGAGATCACACTGACCATGGTGACTTCGTCTGGCAGCACATCTTTTGCTATCATATCTTTGAAAAGGTCAATAGCCACTTTTGACTGTCCATTTTGAGCATAACCAGCTATAATTGAATTCCAAGAGATGACGTTCTTCTCAGGCACCGTATCAAAGAGCCCTCTTGCAGAAGCCAAATCACCAACTCTTGCATATGCTGAAATCATTGCATTCCATGTAACTAAGTTCTTGTACGTACCTAATTCATCAAAGATCTTTCTAGACATAGCAAGGTTCCCACACTTGGCATACATGTCAAGTAGAGCAGTCTTTGCAAAACAATTTAAGCGAACACCCTTGTCATTTATCATCTTAACAAGCCCCTCCGCAAGGCTAGCATCACCATGCGAAGAACACAAAGAAATGACAGTAACCCATGTAGTTTCATCAGGGCAAACCCCACAACTCATCATCTCATTAAACAACCTTATAACCTCTTCAGAACACCCATTTTGAGCATACCCCGACAGCATTGCATTCCAAGACACAACACTCCTCTCCGGCATTTGATCAAAATACTTCCTAGCATTCTCCAAATCTTTCCTTCTTGAATACGCAGTAACCATAGCAGTCCAAGTAACCACATTCTTCTCAGGCATCAAATCAAACAAACTCCTCGCTTCAACTTCATTACCCCAATTCCAACACCCTGAAATCATAGCATTCCAATCTGCAACAGCTCTCTCAGGAATTTCATCAAACAGTTCCCGCGCAATCTCCAAAGGCCCAAACTTTCCATACATATCCATAATCGCATTGCGAACGAACCTATCCCAATCATGACCCATTTTGATACAATGCGCATGGAACACAACGCCCCATTTTCCAGATGCTTTAATAAGAATCGGGTATACAAAGGCATCAGGGGCTACATTGCATTTCTGCATTTTGTCAAACAGGTAGAGAACATCACTGTGGGCACCCAATTGAGAGTAGAACTTGAGGATATTAGTGAAAATAAAGACATTGGGTTGGTGGACTGAATCGAAAACTCGGTTAACATAAGTGGGCGGAGCGTGGAGGCGCGTGCAGAGTTTGATGAGCTGCGCCACCCAGTAGTTGTCAGAACAGAGAGAGCGTTGAAAGAGCTGCGCATGAAGCTGTTTCAAGTGGTTTAATTTGGTGGCTTTCAATGCAGCTGTGTGCAAGTGTGACATTAGAATTTCAGTGTGCCAACATTGGCCCTTTTTGTTAACCAACTTAACTGTTTTTTTTTTCTTTTTCAATTCAACTTATATACCAAGACTGTGGTAAAAAATTGATATTCTATATTAATATACTAGCGATAATATATAACCGCCATTTGAATTTATCAGGATATTTTATTTATACATGTGAACTATGCCATATTCCATCTGAACATCTCAATTCTTAATAAGATGTTTTGAATTAGAAACTCTCGATTCAAATTCTGGAAAGATTTATTCGAGTGTTTTCATTTAGGTATTAGGTAGTGAAGTCAATCACATAAAATATTTCATTTTTTTTAATTATATACATTCACCTTAATAAATCGTAAAATTATATTTTTCTACTTAAGGTTGATTTGTATAATTTAAGGAGATGATATATTTTGTGATTTTTTTTTCTTCAAAATTTAAATCGAAAGTGTCTAGCTGAAACACTTGATTTAATTGAGTGTCTAAATAGAATATCTTGAAATGTCGAAAGTTTATAAAGGTATAAAATGCTTCAAGTATAAATTTATTCGCAATATAGCATTTGTTTTGAGAGAACAACAATACGATGGTCACTATAATTCCATAAAGTGTAGTTTAAAGATGATAGACGACATGCAGACTTTATAGAGGTAGAGAGACTTTCCGATAGACTCAATACTCAAGTGATTTTAAGAGAAAAAGATACAAAAAGAGAAAAGGAAGAGAAACAAGAAGATTCTAATCCCCACTCAAGCCCAAGTGTAACGCAAAACCAAACAAACCCCAAAACTCTTGGGTTGAACCCATTTGTAAAACCTAATTCCCAAAATTCCATTTCAGCAGCCCATTTTTCCCCAAAAAACCCTCAATTCTTTTCAAACTGCGAAATCCGTCACCTTCTAAACCCCCATTAATCCCTTCGCCGGCGATTTTGCCGGAAAACCCAACACCATCTTTCTTATTAGGTGACCCATGGCGGAAGAGAGACGCATGGTAACAGTGGGAGGGAAAGGCTCATCACTGTCATCTTCCTCTGTATTTGATATTGCCAATGGACTCAGTCGTCTGAGCATAGACTCTTCAGCACTCTCCAAAGTATCGTCTTCCTCTAATTCTAAAACCAGCAAGACTAATGCGCCTACGGTGTCTGCATCATTTTCAATCCTCAGTAATTTAACACCCGATGAGGCTAGAGCTTCTCTCGTGGTCCTCCTAAACAAGCTTTTGCTTTCTTCTTCCACTTCTGCAGCTGTTAATCAGCTCTCTGATATCATCCTTAAGGATGCGTCGTCGTCCTCTAATTTACAAATTTCATTTGATAACACTTTTGATGGCGTTTCTCCAGGTGATTTTTCTGTGGCAGCAATAGCTGGAATCTCCGCTATCTTGGATCATCAAAGTTCAGCTTTGTCTGTTATTACTGATGCTATTGCTGCCTTGTCCTGCGAGGCCTTGGGGGCTGACATTTCAGCTTTCAATTTGAATGATTCCGGTGATGGTTCATCTGCCAAGGACGTTGTTTCTGTGGCTTCTGACTTGAAGATCTTGCTTAACGGTTCTAAATTTGTTAACCGTGAGGGTGATGAACCTGCAGTTTCTGGTGTTCCCGTGGTGCACGGCAAGTTTAGGGAGATTTCCCGGCTTCTGCACTCCAGCACCCGTGTCCAATTGAACTCTGCAATTGTATCCAATTCTGGATCTTCTGGTACAGCCAGCTCCATGTGCACCACGTTGTTTTCTTTGGCTGTGGCCCTCAAGGATTTGGGTAACATCAGTTATAACCGAGCAAAGCACATTGTCGATTCTCGCATTGCTGGAGATGATGAATTTCCTGCAATGCTGATAAAAGAATGTCCTCGCCCTGATCAGCTAAAAGCTCTTTTCGCATCTTTGGTGTCAGCTCACTCGGATGAGGAATATGTTAAGTTCTCACATGATGTCAGCTCTTTACTGGTGATGGTAGAACAAATAATTTCTTGGGAAGCCCTGGCTGCTTTCCTTTCCTTGGAAGGAAGGGACTTCATTACTTCAGGTGATACGAGTGTAGGCGAGGACAGTGCAAAGACAGCAGGTAAAAAAGGAGCAAAGAAGAAGAAGATTCTGGGTAAAGGTACCACCGCTCTGGTGCAGTTTTTGAAGGATAGGCTACTGAGCATGCCAATTCAGACTGAGGCGTCCCAGACTGTCATGGTTTTGGAGAATTTGGTTCGCAATTTCTTGTCACTACTGGACCCAAAAGACTTGGGATTTGACACTTTACTGAAAAAGGTGAAAGATATCGTGGAAAGCAATGAAAGCCGCCGGTTGCCTAAACTGCCAAAGGTAGAGAACCATGCTGTGTTATCTTTGTTCCACTCATTTTTTCAATTCTTTTTCTTTGAGCGCAAAGTAGGCTATTTTTCTGCTGCTTCGGTATGACCCGCTCCTCACCTTATTGAATTATTCATAGCAGTTTGATTCCAATAGTTATGCAACTGGTTGAACACTTGGTTGTCTTCTGTATTTGTTTATGTGAAAAGATGTGCGGGTGTAGGCCTGCTAAATTTGATTTTGGTACCAGGTCACGTGATATGATGAACATCCAACTCGGATCCTTAAGAAAATGGTGGAATGGTCTAAGACACTTACAAACTCGTGTATGCCCTTTTACACCCGATCTGAAAACTATACTATATAGATCAATAGTATGTTTGGTACTTTTGCAGTATACAAACAAAAAAGTAGCTTGAAATAATTAAGTGTTTTAATTCAACCTTGGTGATTAACCAGAAATTTCGAAACATTATTTTTTAAAGTGCAAGAAAATAAGAAATTGGCAGCACTTGTTTAGGAGTAATTATACTTCCTTTAATATTTACTACTTTTGAATAAAATTCTGATATTTATCCCTGTAATAAAGTCTCAAGTTTATTGAAAACAAAAGTAATCTCACTCTTACTCTTTCTCTCAATTACTTTTTCAATATTCAATTTAGCAAAGACAATTATTATGCTTTTTGCTCAATGTCTGCACTTATGGAATAGTTACTGTCCATGTGGGGTTTGGTGGAGGTATTCCAGCAACTGGATGGAAATGTTGAAGGATGTACACTAGCTTTTAGATGATGCAATGACAATATTCGGATGACCCATAATGAGAGGATCCAGAGGTGGAGTCTTTATTATGAAAGCCTTTGTTTTTTTGGATAACTGAGTGAAAGTTATGAGGCCATAACAACTATAAATCCATTTGGACCCAAGAAAGACCATGTGGCGAAGTTTTTTGATCAGCTTAGTGGCTAACATTTGTTAGATGACTAAATAACTTAAGACTGAAGCATTCTGCAGTAAAATTGATGTGCAAGTGTATTCCCTATTTTATTGGGAGCCTTGCATGTAGAAGGTGGAGTGTCATCTCTGAATGTTTTAGGTTTCATCCCCTTGACAGAAAGAGGAAGTATCTTTAATTTACCGTCACGATGTTTCCCTGTTCTCCATTGGATAATTTACTTTCCTATCAAACGGTGTTAGAGGAACATAAAATTAGTAATTGGGGAATTAAAATGCCTTCTTTTTAACTCCTAATATTCTTTATTGTCTTGTCGTTGTCATATCAACTTTAGAAGGAATATCAATAGTTTTAGCTCCTTTTTCTAGGTGCACAAAATGGATGTAGTTAATGTTTCATCTTCAGCGAAATTTAAATGTTCAATTCTTTTGTGACAGGGAACACGTGATTTTGCAAAGGAACAGATGGCTATAAGAGAGAGAGCTTTCTCAATTATCACTGAAGTTTTTAAAAGGCATGGTGCTGCTGCTTTGGACACTCCTGCTTTTGAAATGCGAGAAACTCTGATGGGCAAATATGGAGAAGACTCAAAATTGATATATGACCTTGCGGATCAGGTTTATTAGTTGTTTCAACTGCTATTTATTGGTTGATTTTTGTTGGTGCATCTTGTCACATGGGAGTTCCACACAGGCACACATAATTCCGGTCTTTCACATGTATTCAAGAATGTGACCTAGCATCAATGAAGCTGGACGAATAGAGGCAAAAAATGTTAGGAGATTTCTTTCCATTTATTTAATGGATCTCTATCCGTAAAACTTGTGTTGATGGAAGGTAGTAGGTACCTGGTGGATGCGACACTGTAGAGATGCGCACAAGCTGCCCATAACCCAACATTGTCAAAAAAATAAGGGAACATATAAATATAATTGGGACAATGGTGTGGGATAGTTGGTTTCTCAAAAAGGAATTGTGTGAGATCTTGTTGGACATATTTCATAGTTCTGTTCACTAAGATTTCAGTAACTGCAACTTGTCCTCTCTCCATCATCTAATTATTGAAATTAGAATATTGATAATTTTATTAGTTTATATATTTTGTTTACATTTGATCTTCCTTGTAAAGGCTTCACCTTTCTGCATGATTTTAGAAATTTCTCTTCTTGTTGAACTCCCTGTGTTCTTCTATCCCTACTTCTCGTATTGCTGAATTGTATGTTATGCTGTTCTCTAAATACAAAGTTGATATTTAGGTAGGACAGGGAAAGGTTTTTTTTTAGAAGTTAAAAGCAAATATGAGTCTGATTGTGTTAAGTATTCACAGATTATTTAATAGGTGCATTTTATTGTTTCATTATTTAGAATCTGAGTTGTGCGTTATTCCTGATCTTTTTGTACTGATTTCTCCTTCCCCCGATAACATTTGCAGGGAGGAGAACTTTGTTCTCTTCGTTATGACCTGACAGTCCCATTTGCTAGATACGTAGCAATGAATGGTCTGACATCCTTCAAGCGTTATCAGATAGCTAAGGTGTACAGAAGAGATAATCCATCTAAGGGTAGATATCGTGAATTTTACCAGTGTGATTTTGATATAGCTGGTCAGTTTGAGAAGATGATGCCTGATTTTGAGGTCATAAAGATTTTGACCGAGTTGTTAGATGAGCTTGATATTGGAGAGTATGAGGTACACTTTCTAATGGTTCTCTACCCTTGTACAAATTCAATCTCTGCTTGTTAGTTGTCCTTTGAATGATATTCAAAGGACACTATTTATATTTTTGTCCCCAATCACTAGAAAATTGTCTTATGATTTTTGCCCGCTCTCATGTCCCCTCGTCCTCCCTGTGCTTCCTCTCAAATCATTAACTTACATCACCACAGTATTTTGGTTATTTCATTGGGACCATCTAAATCTTCAACTTGTATGGTTGTGATGCATATCTATCAGGAATTAAACCATTTCCATATGTATATAGATTCTCTTTATGTTTCTTATGATCCAGCACATTCTGGTTCTTTTCTCATGCAATCTCAAAAATCATCTGTCCTGTTGGTGGTATATGACATTACTAATTATGTAAATCTTCTCCCCTTATTAGGTAAAGCTTAATCACAGGAAGCTGCTTGATGGTATGTTGGCTATATGTGGGGTGCCACAAGAGAAGTTCAGAACCATTTGTTCAAGCATTGACAAGCTAGATAAACAATCCTTTGAGCAGATAAAAAAAGAAATGGTGAGGCATAGTCTCCCAGTAGGCATAAAGTTGTATGTTTTATTAAGATGGCGATTTGATATTATATCTGTTATTGGTGTTTTGCCTAGTACTGGCGTTCTATTGAAAAATACTGAAGAAACTTGTGTTAAAAATCTGTCAAATATTATCATTTTGAAACAGAACGAGTATGTTGTTAGCACTCTAATGCTGCTGTCATTTTATAACAGGTGGATGAGAAAGGCTTAAGTAATGAGATATCAGACAGAATTGGTACATTTGTCAAATGGAGGGGACCTCCTGTGGAATTATTATCTAAGCTCAAGCAGGAACACAGTTTTTTGGAGAACAATGAATCTTCACTTGCTTTAGATGAATTAGAGATTATGTTTAAAGCTCTGGAGAAGTCCAAGTGTATTGACAGAGTGGTTTTTGACTTGAGCCTTGCAAGAGGCCTTGATTACTACACAGGAGTCATATTTGAAGCTGTCTTCAAAGGAGCTGCTCAGGTAGATCTCTGGGTTGCTAATAAGTTCTAGTTCCAGTTACCTATGCTTTGCGACTTTGGCTTGTCGATGTGGTGGTTATCAGTTCATATTTGTGCAATTAGGCATCATAGATGTACATATATGGTTTGAGTTCTCAACATTATTCTTTTTAGGTGTCTAAGAAGTATATATATACTGTACTAGTTATCAACATTGTCAGGAATCTCTGAAGTACTTTTAATAATTTTGCTTTGACTTCCGTATTACTGAAATTTAATCTATACCCAGTGTACATTATTCTAGGTTCTTCTGTCTCGCATACTATGTTCAGAGTTAAACACTGTAAACCTAGGTAATTGGCACTTCCCAAGGCGAGAATAGCAGGTTCTCAAGCCTCAAAGTGCGGCCTTGTTTTCTTTAAATGCCTTCTGTATCACTATTACCTGATAAAAAACCTCCATCTGTAGTATCAAATTTGATAGTGAAGCTCTAGTAGTTTGATTATGGCATAGACCTATATATAAGTATTAGTTCCTACTGCTATGTTCCTCCTATTATATGTGTCTCTGCATGAAATGTTTGTAAATTGTAGTTCCTCTTCTGTGATCAATTACCACTTGTCTGGAAATGCCTGCAGGTTGGTTCGATTGCTGCTGGTGGACGTTATGACAATCTGATAGGGATGTTTGGCACACGGCAGGTTCCTTCTGTTGGGATCAGTCTGGGAATAGAGAGAGTATTTGCAATCATGGAACAGCTTCAGAAAGACAAAAATCAGGTGATAATAGCTAAATAAGCATATCTGATTTGTTTTGAAATAGACTTTGGTAATTTCATCTTTTTCAACTTGTTGCACGTCAAATCAATAAGTAAATAAGAGTGTCCTCTTGAGCCTTTTTTAAGATTATAGATGAAACAGTTCACATAATTCAATATGGTAACAAAGCAGTAAAACTGGTACTACGACAAACTTACTCAAGACTTGATGAATGTCCCTAGCATTTCATGGTGCACATTGTGTTCTGTTTTACTTGTTTTTTTTTTTAAATTTATCTGCTCCATGGCAAATGCTGTCTGCATGTCTGAAGATGTCCTAAATTTGTTGCATAGTTCTACCTCATTTCATTACTACCTATTATTTTTTTAAGCTCCTCCCTCTTTTCTCTCTCTCTCTCTCTCTCTCCACGTTTTTCTCTGGAAGTGTCAACTTATGCACATGTGTCATTGATGGTATCATTGTTCTCCTTGAACAATTTTCCAGGAAATCCGAGCCACTGAAACTCAAGTTCTCGTTAGCATTCTTGGTGATGACAGTGCTTTAGCTGCTGAACTGGTTGGTGAATTATGGCATGCTAAAGTGAAAGCAGAATTTATGATCCATAAAAAAGTGATGAAGCACATTGATCGGGCCAGAGATTCGAGGATCCCTTGGATGGTACTTGTTGGTGAACGCGAACTTAGTGAAGGAGTTGTAAAATTGAAGGATGTTGTTGCAGCTATTGACTATGAGGTCCCCAGAGGTAAGCTTGTGGACGATCTATGCAAACGATTAGGCATGTAATATCTTAAGCTCTTTGTATTGGTAGATTGAATCATTTTTAACAAGATTCCATTTTTGGGGGTTTAAAATCCACCATGTTGGTGGGGGATTAGACATTGACCCTTAGGGTCCATTAATCCACAAAATGAACTACATATTTCAGTAACAATATGCAGTAACCTTACTATACTTTTGTGAGATCAAATTTTCGAAACACTATATTTGATCCTATTAATATTGAGGTAAAATTCACAGCAAAGGCAAGAAAAATGATACTGTAGATCCTAAATGAGGAAAATTATCATCATGTCGAAACTCGAGGATACATGTTATATTACACTAAAAAATTCAATAGATGGAAGACTGCATTCACTATACACACCATCTTCTTCAAGCTTCGTTTGTGGGATTATACTGTTGTTACTATTGCATGACTGCTACTTAACTATGCGATTCGATTGTGACTTCGTTCCAACAAACAAACATTTGAATAAGAGTTGTTGGGGGTGTGACACTGTCATGATCCTACGAACATTTCTTTGAACCATCTCACTCCAACTTTATATCATTATCATTATTAGCCAGAATACAAATGTAATAATGCTCCTTAAATAAAACCTAATCTAAAAAGTAAAAAGGTTGTAATGTCTATTTATTGGTACTTACTCCTTGGATCATCTATATACATTTATAGTAGTAGCACACACAACTTGATGTCCCTAACATTAATTGCATATATGTTTCAAGTCCTTTTCTTTTGTTTGAAGAATCTCCTCTAATCAAGAACAGCCCCTTTTAGCAAATATTACAACACGTATATCCATGTTACACCACTTATCCATAAGCTTCTTACAACCATATACTTCCCCTACTTTATATCGATTAATATGAATTTAACACATTCTATATAAAATAGTGAGAATTGTTTTTAATCATACGTTTTTTTTGGTGAGCAGGTTTCATGGGAAAATCATGTTCTATATAGCACAAATTTTCTGCGAAAACTTTTGTTTCTTTATAGTGTTTGTTTCTTGACTTAATACATTAATGATGCAAATACCAAGAGATTTACACTTAAAACTATGAATTTCTAAGTTGTAGATGGGGATTAATTTTTGAATAATGACTAAATTAATTAATTGAGAAGAAGTTATCCATATGCTAAGAACATGTTAGTGAAATGATTAACGAATAGGACATTAAAACAGTGCATGTGGCAATTGTTTGCAGGCTACTAATTAACGTGTTTTTAAAGAAATCGATAGTAATTAAATTATCTCTTCTACATGTCTTAAGACAGATCTTTGTATAACCCCAACATTTGACTAATGGATCCATTACATGCTTAATTTTTTTTGATTAATCTAATCTGATCCCGTTTAAATTGATAAATTTAATTTTTAGATAATTAAAATGAGGACATTTTGAAAATGGACGTGATTAGAAGAGGGTGTTTAAATGAATTAGAAAAATGCTATCCATTTCCCTTTCCTCGAACCGAGGAGGGGTCGATAACAAATTTAAAATTTAGAATCAAGAAAATTTTATATTTTATGTATACATCAATTTTTCACGTACAGGAGAGATAAACGCAATATTGTCTAGTTTAGATCCATTAATGGGAGGGAATTTTATTTTTTTTGTGCACAAAGCACATGCTTTGGCAATAGAAAATGAAGATTATTATTAGGGTAAAGTGTTGATTAATACTATTTTGTCATTTGAATAATAATACTATATATTTGCATATATTTGACCAAACAGTATAGTTTGAAGATTTGGATCTTGACAAATAGAAAAATAAAGTTGTGTGTTGATGGATGAGGACTTGCTGTTTTAGTAATCGACAGAGAGGTCCCTCATAAAATAAATACAAACACGCCTAGCCCACTTTTGTTAGTTAGTGTTTTTCTTTTCAAATCGTAATGTTTCGATCAGCCTATAACGACTTTTGATAATATGAAATGAGGTAATACGTGTTTAAGTATGATAATTAAATAATCAAAATTTGTATTATGCATTTATTGGCATGATGTAATTTTCAAAGGAAATGAATCTGGTTAATGAGGAGATAAATTTTTACTTATATTCACTAATTATGTTATGAAATAAGTGTTTAAAATTAACCTAAATAAACCCCATGATGCCTTGTCCTAACAAACTTTAATTACATGTTCCTCAATGATTTATTGGCAATAGAAAAGTAGACACTTTTATAATAAATGCTATCATGATTTTACTGCCTTATTTGGTTTACAACTCATAGTAATTAATTGAATATAGTACCTTTAATTTATTTCTTTTTATTTTTATAAAAAAAATTTCACACGGTTTTCTTTATTATCATTTAGGATAATCATCTCCACCAATCATGTAATGTGAATTTATTTCCTTCTTAACTAAATTCTGCCAATGATGTGAAAAAAGCCAAATTCCTAGCCGTGATATTCTTGATTGATTCTACCACACACAAAAATATGGAAATTAAATGTGTGTTCGGTACGGAGGAAAATATTTTTAAGAAAAAAAATATTTTGAGTTTTTCATGCTTGATAGGTAAAACTTTTTAAAAAATATTTTCTCAAGAAAAAAATAAGTTTCTTAAAAATAAGAAAAAAGATTTTCGAAGAAGAAAAAATAAGTTCCACAAGTGACATGTTGACCTTTAACACGCCTCGTCCCATGAGCCCCACCCTATCTTCACTATCCATAATATTTGTCTAGATTATATACACATATTTTTTGCTTATGTAGACGAAAAATTATATTCTTCACACCAAAGTCCAAACACACCTTAAATGAATATACATTCATGATTCATTTGGCAAGAAAATAAATAAAAATAAATGATAATTTTGATTTCTTTCTTTTAATCACAAAAAGAAGGAAACTAAATCAGGAAAATACTTTCACTATTTTCACGAGAAATTTAATGGATTCTTTAATTTTGGAAAACGTAGTAAACAAACTTGGATAACCTTTGAAATGGGTGTCAAAATTGTATACCTAATGATTATAATAGTATATTTTCCTTATTTATACACATCTATTTTGTGGTCCAAAGAATTCATTGATTACATGCGTATATAATTGAATATTTTTTCTGCTTTTAATTTTGAAATTAAATTCCATACATTAAAAAAATAAATAAAGAATGATATAATAAAGTTGGAAACTACAATTCCTATTGGGAGAGATAAATCCATTGGGAACAAGAAAAAAAAATAAAAAATGTTGAAATACAGGATCTATCACATCAAAATAATTAGATATTATAGTAATATTTTATTCAATAAATGAAAAGAAGGAAAAAATATAGTATATATTTTGAAGTGTGATATATTTTTATTTGGACCTACATTTAGGCTACTGTTTCAGTATAGTCTGAAAACTGAACAGGCATTTGACTCTATTGCACAGATTATCATCCATATGGACCAATTCATCAATAATTCCACTACCTTACAAATACCCAAAATGGGAGGGAAAATATAAGAATATAAAAGGCCACAAAAATCTAGATTTTTTTTTTTTTTTTAATGATTGAGAAATTTTTATAAAGTCTATATTTTAAGGTATTAAATATAGTTCACTTGATAAAAATTTAGAGTTCTTATTATTCTTTTATTTCATTTTATGTGCTTTAGTTTGATTAGCATAAAGTTTAAAACGGTGAGAATTTTTTTTGAATTTTATTTTACATATCAAAAATATTTCTTGATTTTTTGCGGACTTAACAATTAACATACCATGCCATGTTTTTTATTCATATAAAAGAGAGAGTTATTAAGAATAAAATAAACAATATAATTAGAAACTCACCACATATAAAAAAAAAAGTTGAAATCATGTGCCCCTAATCAATGCACATTTTATTCATTTCTAAAACTACAATTAGCCATATTTTTCTCACTCTCTTACTTTTAAAATAGAAATATACAATGATATATATTATTTTTTTACCATTTTGAGATGTTTTAAAATACTTGATAGTACTATTTAAATTAAATGCAACATATATAGTTTTCAAAAATTAAAAAATTAAAGTTTACTGAATTATTCAATTGTTTGATAGTTTATTCATCAAACTAAATATTTTGACAAATATGTTTATATTTTGTTCCACTAACATTAATTTTAATACAATATACAAATGTGAGTACCACTATCATTAATATCATACGAAAAGTACTCAATTTTAATTCTGTATTCACGCAAACATTATTATATGAACCAACACAGATGAAAATAATAAATTCTCATAAAAAACTAAAGGGATGTACACCAAAAAAAATAATACTGAAGTGGGATTTAAAAGTCTTTTAAGAAAACCAGAGCCAGAACATCTTTTAGAAAATGTACACAACTTTTATCATCTAAAGGAAAAAAAATATGACAATCAAAAGAACAATAATGCTATTGAGAGGAATCTTATTAGCTCGGTTGATTGGCAATATGAACTTTTAGCGTGCAAGAAGAGTTCAATTCCCACATTATAATCTTCTCTTCATTTCCCCTACCCCATTTTTTTTTAAAACAACCTTAAATTGGAGTGTTTAACAACTAATCACCATTTTAAGAATGTTATGGTTGTTTGGTTGAGAACAAGTACTAAAGTATAAATGGTGGGATAAATAATCACATGACAGCCTAATACCTCTAATCAACCGCAGAATAAAATAGTTTTGCATTCTATTCCTGAAATTATTATACCTTATATCTCACATCAAACGAGTGCAGAAACCAAAATGAAGTAAAGTTTAGTGCTTTACTTGCATTAGAAAACAAAGTATATGTACTTAAAAAGACTAAAACAAGAGTCAAGAGTCTAATTTAGACAGTAACAAAAAGGACAATAACAAAAAGCAGCAAAAATCAAGAAGCCCACAAAAAACAATGAGATTCTTTATTACAAATTGATTCTTGAAAAATCTCTAAATTATATCTTAGGCGGGTTTGGAGGGAAATTTCTCTGTTTCATTTTGTTTTCTTCGATTTCTACGAATTTTTTTACTTCTTCTTCCACTGGCTACTACTGACTCTTGCCATTTTCATAAACTTAATAGCCAGTTTAACCTTAACCCTAGACCCTATTTTCCAACATTAACTCACTTGTCTGTACATTTTTCTTCATTTCAGCTTCATTCTTCCCATACCCATCTCCTCTTTTCAAAGGCCAAATTCATTGCTATCACACTTTATTAAGAAAAAAAGTCATTTTTGTCAGATCTGAGTATACCTCTTTCTTCTTCATTTCACTTAGATATGGTCCCTGTCTTCTTTTTTTGAGTACAATGGGGTGTTATAAATGAACCTTTTTTGGCATTTCACTTATTTTCTTGAACTTTACTATACTCACTTTGAATAAAAATACAGTATGTCATCGGAAAAGTTCAGCCGTGGTGGCAATAGTGGGGTTATTGGGAATGGCTTTGATCCAAGTAATCTTCATTTGAAAAAAGAATTAACCCAAATCAAGAAAGCTGCTAAAGTATTGAGAGATCCAGGGACCAGTTCCTCTTGGCGTTCACCACTTAACTCTGCTAGATCTGTAGCTGCAGCAGAAGCACGCAAGCATCATTATTTTCATCATCATAAGGGTAGTAATCCTACTAAGCATCAAGTTAGTGGCTCTCTTGATGCTAAAGGAAATATCTTTGAGCAAGTTGATAGAAATGGTGCCACTGGAAATAATGGGAAAGAGAAAAAAGTGTTTCTTTATAATTGGAGGTCACAAAAGTCTGAGAGTGAAAGGAGTAGAAAACTAGGTGATGAGGAAGATATTGGAAATGGCAATGATGATGGGTCTTCTTCAACTCCAGAGGAGAGTGTGGAGGATAGTTTGAGCGATGCGCGGCATGGTGGCAATGATTCCAAGAGTGATACTTATGCAAGTGATAGGTATGCTTCAACGATTTTAAAGTGTAAAGATACAAACTTTATGCCATCTATTAGACGTAACATGAAGAAAAAATCAAGTAGAAGTAATTATTCTAGTGCTGTTTTAAAACATCATAGTGAAAAGTTGCAGTTGCAGCAACAAATTGTTCCTAGTAGGATTTCTAGAAGAGCGTCGGAGGGTTTAGGTACAGGGAGGGATGATTCCACGAGTTTGGTTGATCAATCTGATGATACAGAGGATTATTGTAATTCTGAGGATATAAGGAGGATTTCTGCAGCTTCACCATTGCTTGCGAAGCTTAGGAATAGGAATCGGGCTTATTGGTCATCTAAGTTGAGAAATAGTGGGAGGGAGGATTCGTCTTATACATATAGCACCCCTGCATTGTCTACAAGTTCTTTCAACAGATATGCTATTCGAAATCCAAGTACTGTTGGGTCATGGGATGCCACAACGGCTTCTCTCAATGATGGGGATGATGAGGTGGATGATCAGCTTGATTTGCCTGGTCGACAGGGATGTGGGATTCCTTGTTGGTCCAGGAGGTCAACACCAAAATATAGGGGTGGGGGTGGGAGTTGTTATTCACCATCCTTTTCTGATACTTTGAGGAGGAAAGGAAGTAGCATTTTGTGTGGAAGTCAAACTATGTATCAAAGAAGAAGCCGCGGATCATCTTTAGGTTGCACCAAGAGGAGACACAGTTCGAGGAATGGTGCTCAAGGCCTCATTCCATTGCTAACTAATGGTGATGGACAAGGACTATCGTCAATGGGAACTGGACACAGTGATGATGAGCTCTCCACAAACTTTGGGGAACTTGATCTCGAGGCATTGAGTAGGTTGGATGGGAAGAGGTGGTCTACTAGCTGCAGAAGTCAAGATGGACTAGAGCTGGTGGCACTGAAGGGAGAAGATGGAGAGGAAGGCTCCCCGGAAAATATCAGAAGCCTGAGCCAGAAGTACAGGCCAATGTTTTTCGAGGAATTAATTGGGCAGAACATTGTTGTTCAGTCCTTAGTGAATGCAATCTCCAGGGGACGAATTGCCCCTGTTTATCTTTTCCAGGGCCCACGAGGGACTGGAAAGACATCAACAGCAAGGATTTTCACTGCTGCTTTAAATTGCCTTGCTACAGAAGAAACTAAACCCTGTGGTGTCTGCAGAGAATGTGCAGATTTCATGTCGGGGAAATGTAAGAATCTTAGAGAAGTTGATGGGACGAACAAAAAAGGAATTGATAAAGTTAAATATCTTCTGAAGAATCTGGCAGCGAGTCAGCAATCATCTTCAGGATTCAAGGTTTTTGTTGTTGATGAATGTCACTTGCTGCCTTCAAAGACATGGCTAGCATTCCTGAAGTTCCTTGAAGAACCACCACCAAGAGTTGTTTTCATATTTATAACTACTGATCTTGACAATGTGCCGCGTGCTGTATTGTCTCGGTGTCAGAAGTACCTCTTCAATAAAATTAGGGATGGTGATATTGTGCTCAGATTAAAGAAGATTTCTTCTGACGAGGATTTGGATGTGGAGCCAGAAGCATTAGATTTGATTGCTTTAAATGCAGATGGATCACTTCGAGATGCAGAAACTATGTTAGACCAGCTCAGTTTGTTGGGGAAACGAATCACTACTTCTTTGGTAAATGATCTGGTGAGTTTGATGTGTTTGTTTACACCTTTTCATGCTAATTTCTTCCTTTTATTTTTCCATTCATTGCATGAAACCGTTTTCTTGATATTTCTTTCGTTCCCTAGATTGGTGTGGTTTCAGATGAGAAGCTACTGGAACTTTTGGAGCTAGCCATGTCATCAGACACTGCAGAAACAGTGAAAAGAGCCCGGGAATTGTTGGATTCAGGTGTTGATCCAATAGTTTTGATGTCTCAATTGGCTACTCTCATCATGGATATAATTGCTGGAACTCATCCAATAGTTGATGCAAAGCAAACTGATATCTCTGGCGGTAAAAGTTGTAAGTAGCATATGTTCACCCTTAGATTCTGCCCTTTCTGTTTGAGCTTCGACTTATATTGTGCAAAAGACACTAGATTTATGCTTCTGATTGCAATTTCAGTATCTCAAAACCTATCAAATTTTGCCTTACCTTAGCCAACCATGTGAAAACTTTCATTGGCCTGTCTAATTAACTGAGTAGCAATGCCAAAAGGGTACCTTATAAAAGATTTTGGAAAAAAGAGGAGCCACTTTGTCCATTTTCCTAGTTTGAAAAATCGAATAGTGACTTACTTTTGCCATATTTATTTAATTTATTCAGTATCTAGATGAATCGAATGAGTTGAATATGCTACTCCCTCCATTTCATTCGCGGAATAATTTAGGAGAGTTTAGAGATTGAGGAATTACTTCGATTTACTATGTAGTCTTAGAAGAAAAGCATCGAAGCAGTTGCTGAAATCAGCCTGTGAAATTGATTGAGAGGAAAAGGTTACATGTCAGTCGTGTAGAATATGGTTATTTTACACACTTGTTCAAACATCTTAAGATGTTCCCTAACTTCTTGAGACATTGAAAATACAAATGTGAACTTCAAATATGGCATGCTTAATAGGAAGGTAATGTAACTTCATGTGGAAAAAAAAGATGTTTTTTTTCCTAGGTTATCAGATTTTCACTTGTGACTTCTTTTTCAAATACTCTCTAAAATTGCTTGGATTCACCTGTCAGTGAACGAGACAGAACTGGATAGATTGAAGCATGCACTAAAGCTTCTTTCTGAGGCAGAGAAACAATTAAGGGTTTCAAGTGAACGTTCGACTTGGTTTACAGCAACCCTGCTGCAGTTGGGTTCTGCGACTTCACTAGATCGAACTCATTCAGGAAGCAGTCACAGGCTGAGTTCTAAGACAACAGAGGAAGACCCTTCTAGTACATCTAGAGAAGCTATATCCCTGAGGCAGAGAACTGATATTCACCATGCACCATGTAAGTCAGGTTCTCCTTCATCTTTTGCAAAAGCCAACCGTCGAAACTCAGCAAGTAGAGAATTGACACTTTCATCAATGAATGGGGAGGCATTAGGTGGTCCACATAATGACACTAAGGACAGCAAGACTTCATCTAGGTGCCCCAACACAAACGTGTTGGATGATATCTGGATCAGATGCATTGATAAATGCCACTCCAACACTTTGAAGCAATTGCTTCATACTTGTGGAACACTTCTGTCGATCTCTGAAGTTGAAGGTAAATTTCTCTTGCTCCATAATTATAGGACTGAATTAGGTCTTCTGGTTCTCTTTTGATCTTCAGCTCTCACAATTGTTGAACAGTTGAATTAATAAGGAATACACAATATTTGAACTGCATTGTGTTAACTTGAAGCTGAACCCGAATCTTTACAGAATTTAGTTACAGTTAGAGGAAACTTGGGATGAGAGTGGACACTTATATTGACTTGTTTCTGCTTGCTGCACAGAATGTCATATAGTATGTTAATCCAATTCTTAAAGTATAAAGCTATTGAAGGCGGAGCAAAAAACTCTTTAAGACTCAAGTTGGTAATATTTGAGACTTAAGGCTGCTAGGTATAGAATCTAGTCAAATTAAACTTTTTGATGTTGAACTAATTAAAATCGGATACAAAGACCTAGATAGCTTTGTCTCTCAGATGCTAATAGGTATCTTACCATTGATCAGCATCAGTTAGGTCAAAATAGAGTGCCTCTAATTTCAAGGAAAGGAAAAAGAACAAGGTTAAGTTCCAACTTTTTTCTATTTCTGTCTCTTACAATGAGGAAATCTACTTGTGGGTTCACTAAGAATGGTGATGCAAACTACTCATTCAACTTACACAATACTGTGGAAAGCTGCTGCATATGACTAATCAATTGTTTGGACCTATTGTCTCAGGTGGTTTTGTTGCTCATATTGCCTTTCGTGATAGCAAGGTTAAATTGAGAGCAGAGAGGTTTCTTAGCAGTATCACGAATTCATTTGAAACTATTTTACGGAGCAATGTAGAGGTTAGACTTGTTCTCCTACCGGATGGGGAGACATCTGATGACAGTGGAAAGCCAATTACATTGATCAATTCTGGAGGTTTGAAACAGATGGGTTCGCAAAATAATATGGTGAAGAGGGAAACAGCAGTTTGCTCAAATCAGGATCTGCTGCAGGTATCAAGAGGAAGCTTTAATGATTCTGAAAGCAAGATGGTTGAAACTTTTGAGTCAGCAAGTGGAAATGCTGGAACGAGTAGTTCTAAAGAGAGAATCTCAGAAATTCCAGTGCAGAGAATAGAATCCATCATACGTGAGCAGAGGTTAGAAACAGCATGGTTACAAGCAATGGAGAAAGGCACTCCTGGATCAATGAGTCGCCTGAAACCTGAGAGGAACCAAGTCCTGCCACAAGATGGTCTTTATCATAACAACCAACTAGAACCAATTAATTCGAGGGAACTGTCCTCCCAGCATTGGCATGATGATCTAAATGAGGAAGTTAGAAGTCTTAAGATGATTGACGGAAAGGCTGTTCAGAAGGATCAGACCAGTAAAAAGGGTGACAGTTATCCCATTTCACCAAGTTTGTTGCATAATGGCATATATGCCAGTAATTTCAGCAAAGAGAGCATGTAAGTTCTTGCACTTATCTTTTCATAAGTTATCTCAGTATACACTAAGTTAACACATGTCAACACTTAGCACAGTATATTTCTCCTGATTCAATGACAACTTTTTGTGGTTTGCTTTAGATATAGATGAGCTCTTGCTGAGAGATTCTAATTTCCAGCGAAAGAATCAATAAATTAAAATTGTTCAGATACTCTAACTTGTCAGGAGGTTGCAACCATCTGAGAAGTATATTTTTTGTTGGAGACATCTTATTTATCCCTAATTCCGAAAACCAGAAAGATAGACGCTGCTTAGTGATTCAGCATCTTGTTCTTATTTATCAATATTTAACAACTGGTAGTAGATTATATTTGCAATATTCTCAGGTACCTTTATTCTATATGGAGTCTTACTATTAGTTTTAACTCAATTGTTTGATCCTTGGTTATCTAACGATAATAACTCATTGCTATACCCACCCCCATCTTCTGCTTCAAATGAATACATATGTCATGTGTTGTATACTAACAATGCAAGCCATATCCATTTGCTTGTTGCTTCCTAGAGAGTTAGCTCTACAATTGGCAGGTTTCCTTCTTCTTTTTTTCCGCATCTTTAACTCTCTGTTTGGCTTGTCTACAGGGGTTATGAATCAGGATCAGGAGCTGGGGGTTGTTTCTGTTGGAACAACACCAGACCCCAAAGAAGGGGAAAGGTATGTTTTTTGGACAATCTGTAACTAATTTGTTTCTATAATCAGACAACTAAAGGCATACCTGACATTTTAAATACTAACAGGTTAAACAAGGGACTCCTGTGAGACCACCTAAAGGCGGGCGGTTCTTATGGTTTGGGGAGTGTGCAAAACCAAGGAGAACAGAGAGTAGATTGAGAAGATAGCAATGAAGCTCCAGATATAAGAATGCTAATTTTCTTTTAGTTGGTCTTTCTGTATTTATTCCATCTGCTGGGGCCATTCTATTCTTTCATGGATATCAAGCTCATTAAAGGATTATGTAAAGTTATTACTCAGGGCATCTGAAATTTCTTGTAGTCCAGTCAGTTCAGTGAAATTAATAAAAGGTCAATTAGGGAACATTTCTCTCTTGCCATTGAGTACATCTTTATTACCATCTGTCCATGCCTTGTTGCACTAATAATCCAGATTTCTCTAGCAATTTTTTTCCCTATAGGGTAAACTAAAATCCCAAGAACAAAAATATAGCTGTAACTTTAGCATTTCTGCTGGTGCCAAATAGAAAACCATTTTCTACTTCAAGCTTGTAACTTCATAACAAGCCAATTTTCATCACATGCACGCTTTTGTCAAAGTCTCATCCATGAGCTGAGACCTTGGAAAGAATGTAACTTTCTTTTGCCAAAAAGTTTACAAGACTCAAAATTTTCTGACAACTCTGTGAAAGGGTAACTTCACCTATTCAAAATACAAATTTCCAGGGAAATATAACGCTTTTGTCAAAGTCTCATCCATGAGCTGAGACCTTGGAAAGAATGTAACTTTCTTTTGCCAAAAAGTTTACCAGACTCAAAATTTTCTGAGAACTCTGTGGAAGGATAACTTCACCTATTCAAAATACAAAGTTCCAGGGAAATATAATGTTTGAAAAAATATAAGCCTAAGAAAATTGAAAACCCTAAGATTCTTCAATGTTCAATATTCTTTCTGCAAGAAGCAAATCATCGGGTGTTGTAACCTGCAAATCATAACAACGTTTGTATATATTCACATCCACAAGAAGCTTAACATGCAGTAGCAGAGGATACTACTATGAGCCAAAAAGACAATAAGGTTTAATCGACTACCTTTATGTTAGTGTAAGAGCCTTCAGTAATATATACTGGATGTTTAAGGTGCTCCACTATTGATACATCATCTGTTACTTCAAGTCCTTCCCTAAAAGACCACATGAAACACAAAATAAGCAGGGCTAATATTTGTTTATATCCTCCGTTTTTCTTTTTCCTTTTCAGTTTGCCCCATTAATTCATCTTTCTTCCATTTAATGGAGATAAAGAATGGCAGATGGATGAGCTGACACTTTTTCTTTTCTTTTCAAGTTTCCTAACCCTTTACTTTCTCTTGGACTTCATTATATTCTCAATTCATCAAGTTTATTTTGGTCTAGAGTTTGGTGTTTTTGAAAGGAAAGTGACCTAGAACTAGTCTTACCCTCATGCTAGGTGAGAGACCTACTTGTTACTCAAGCGAAAACCAACAATGGACTTTGGTCCATCATAGTTGAGGAGGTTATGGGTGTATTTTGAAAGGTCCAGAGATAAGTGCAACAAACTCAACTGGAGGGTGATGGGGGAAGTATCCATATATTATCCAAATTAAAAAGGTGTCTTTAAGATAAAAATGTAGTACAATTTTGTTCTTTAAATAACTGTGGTGTCCTTGACAGGAAAAGAAAAAGAAAATGTCGCACTATCTTCAATCAAGTAACAGTATCAAAGGCCCTATTCAAGACATCCAAGTCTTGAGAACTAATTTGTTTCTAACCCCACTTGGCCCAGGCTTATCATCTCTAACCTAGAAAAGAAATTTGAAATATCATGCAGCCTAAATTAAATGACATGGTTCAAACTGCCTGTCATTCTCATGCTTTTCGACAATAAAAGTTATGCTTCTTTGCATAATCATGGTAAAATTATTGGACAACATACTAGACATTGAAAACTCTAATAAAGAAGCACGAGCTTATTGAATATTGAAAGTCAAATTTTGTTAGAGACGTGAATAAGACTACCTGTTGACAAGCTCGAAACCCTTCTTAAGCAACTCAGGCTTGATTATCTGTGCCAGACAAAATTGTTTAACGGTCTCTGCAAATGCAGTAGAGCTTCTAAAAGAGAAAGGCTTACTACCTGAGGTGTCTGCATTTCCCAAAGTGTTTTCCTGTCAAGAGTTTTCACAACGAAAGATTCACTGTTTGCCTGCACCAGAATTGACATGAAAATTATTAGACCTATCAGAACCAAGTAAAAGTGATATAATATAAGGAGGAAGACCTTATGTGTGACTAAAAATAAGATGCTTTATCAACATTCCTGTCAACAGTTTTACATTCATGTCAGTCAGGTCAAATATGGAGGAGCAAGATAGAGGGCTATATTTAAATTTCCTAGCAAATGCCTTGATTTTATCTGACTATCATATTTAAAGCACGGATAATGAGGGTCCTGGGTCTTATAAAACGTGGTCTTACTTTTCATATTATATAACTAAATAAGTATGCATTTTATCTCCCTCCAAACGTTTAGTAGAGCTATAATATAATACCTACGTTAATTTCTGTCAACAAGAGAAAATTAAGGGAGAAATAGTACTAGACAGCAACTTTTTTTTTTTCAAACTGTCTAGACAGCAACTTTAGGACAGCCTGAAATACTTCTTATTAGACAAATATCAAACAGATATAACCATACGGTAATAATAGGGATAATGCATACTAGTTAATAATAAAAGTGAATCTTTTGACCAAAATTGAGACTTATTAGTATCATGCTACAACTTAGAAGCACCTGAAATGCGTTTAGGAGATTATGCTATATCGATATAGATGAAATAGAACATAGGTAACACGCCATCCTAATAGTTCCACAGTAAAAGCCTAGAGCAATTAGCCTGCCAAGATTGAAAAAAGAGCAAGTCTCATAGTAGATTGTCCTTCCTTGTCCGGGAGTTGCTTTCGAAATTTAAGTTGGTGTCTCTAACAGGCAACTATAAGCTTGAATATCTACTTACAAAAAAGCTACAAAAAACTCAGAACATGCTTCAATTTGCTACCATTTCATTCTCTCACTGGAGATGGTCAGCCACCTGAAGCTTCATATTTTAATATCAATCAGATACTAACAATAATTAAGAGCTACCTCTTTGATTGTGGCTTTGGCAGGAACGCCAAGAACTGCTGCTCCAACCAGCCAACCATCCTTCAGGACCTGCAGAGAAGATTCTTGAAAAAGAGTAAAGGAAGATTTGTCCTTCAGAATCTTAAACATATATATGGCCTTTATAAAATGTCAACGATCTGCATATTATGTGATGCAGAATTAAAGATATAGAAGATGGAAATCTCCAGAATTCATGTTATATTTGGCAGCAGTACTTCCCACAATACCAGAAAGTGCTTGCCAAAATCAAGGGACTAAAGGAGGAGGAGGAGATTATGTAATGATCAAACCTTTTCTACATCTTCAGTTTGTACAAGAGGTCTTGCAGAGTCATGTATGCATGCAAGTTTGGCGTTTGAATCAACTTCCTGGCATGCAAAGCATCAACACTTTCTAAAAATCACAATCACTACTGAGAAATACCTTGGCCATAACATTTTCTTACTGCATAACATAATAACAACACAAATCTAAACAATATGTGGAACGAGATAAGATGAAGATATTTCACAAGTTCATCTTTAACTATGGAGTGAATGCAAGACTTTTGACCTGAAATTTAACTGAACCAACATAACTCAAGATCACATGTTAACATCCATATCACCAAAGAAAGATGAAATGCAATGGAAAAGGTAACTCTTGTGTTTAAGATTTTAGCCACTTGTTGTTCTCCCTAAAAAGTCAAACATTTCAATAGCATTTGGAATGAGATCAACATACCACTCCTATTCAGATTTGGAAAAGAGACAAAAGAATCTTAAGGCCAAAAACTGAGCAGCGAGGACCGATCACATAAAAGCCTAACACTTTTAGCACCTCAGACGAGACCAAATTAAACAGGAATAACTAGATAACTAGTTAATAACTTTTGCTTCATGAACTATTCTGTATGAAATCAGCAATAGAAGCCAAGTTTGCAGGACATCAGTCCAGTACTCCGTCCCAAAAGTTGATCTACTAAGTATAATCAATCATGATAGGACTGAATATCTGGCTAGCTACATATTCTGGAGAATGAAGGCTGAAAAAGGGCCCTTGGTAAAATATAGAAAAATTAAGTTCTCAAACATAACCAACTTTGTTTTTTGAAAATTGTCAGTGTTAAACCTATACAATTTGAGATAGCATACAGCACGTACCTGAAGTCCGCTGTATACAGAATCTTGTCTTTCCTTCCCAGGCAATGCAAATTTTAAGTCGACTTGGATATACTCTTTGGCATCTACAAAATAAACGAAGAATTCTTATATAATTACCTTAGTGTCTGCACAAATTCCTATAGCTATTGCAATCGGAATAAAGAAGGTAAGTGCACGTTCATTTCTTTCTTGGACATTTTTCTATTGGCTGCACACACACACTAAAAGACATTTGAACTCCATACCTTCAAAAATGTCTTGATAAGAAGGATCACATACAACAATGATTTCCTTCACCTGAGGCATCTTGGAGAAAGTGTAGAAACTGCAACATTCCAATAAATTGTCACCACAAAGTCAAATATGTGATTGAGCTGGTTGAGTAGTTACAAAAGATTCCTCTCCAAACTGTGTTCTCACCACTGTTAAATTTCTACATTAAATGGATTTAGTTTTTGCGGTGCCCAATTCTTGTGTAAAATAAACATGGGGTACTTAGTTTGGTAGTCTAACAGAACAGAAAACTTTCTGAGAATTGAAAGACAGAACTCAATAGTATCAGTGTTCAAGACTTGCACTAGTCCAGTTTAGTTGGTATAAATGACCATCTGTCTTCTGATTTACCCATCTTGACTTGCACCAATTCACACACAGATTATGTCAAATATCAAACCAACTCAATTGAAAGAAAGAGGTCCTGCTAATGACTACTGATTTTGTGGCGTTATTAGCTAAATGGTCCTTCGATATATTCATCTATTGCCAACGTGAATTCGTGCAAACTTTACTATTTCTCGCCACAGCATAAATTTCAGAAGTATCAAGATGTAACTTATGTCTACTGTCTAGCACTAGGAAATTTGTCATAGATAGGTTTAGTCATAATTGAATCAAGTTGACCAGTTTTACTTTACCTGTACAATGCAATTGGCTGGCCTAGAAGTGGAAGATACTGCTTTGGCATGCTTGCCTATTCCAACAAAATATAACAACAACATCATCTCACAGAAGAAAGTTTTAACACAGTAGATATTGAAGATATGGGAATAAAAGATGCAAAGAATTGAAAACAGAACAGTTTTTAGCAACATTGTGCATCAAATTGTAGATGAACTAAACAACACAATCAATGAAGATAGAATTACAAGTAATAGGAAACAACAAGATAAGTTATTTCCCTCTTCAACTCATATTACTTACGCCCATTCTTTTCCCCTTTCCTCCAGCAAGAAGAATCACAGAAACACTTTTCTCCTCCACCACCACTACATCTGAACCCTGAAGATATAAAAATGCCAATTTTCAAGATTCAATTTTTCACTAAAAAAATAAAAGATTTTTTTCTTAATTACATCACATGACACATAACCTTGTTAAGATTTTCTGAGGTGGAAGAACAAGAAATCTTGAAAAGACCCCTTCTTGGGTCACCATGACTATAGGTTCTTCTGCAAGTATTCTTTACAAAGTTGGTGGGAAAAAGTGAGATAGAAGGGAATACATTCTTGGGTATACGAGAATTACTTGCCAAGAACATTGGAGAGGAAGAAGAAAGGATGATACCCAATTGAAGAGTAGACATGTTGTTGTACTTTACTCCCTCAGTTCAAAGAGAGAAGACTGGAAAGGGTGTAAAATAGAGGAGTTGATCCTTCAAATTGAATGAAGACAAAAAGGTCTCTTATGAAGTTCATACTAGGAAAATGCACAAAATGGTCTCTTATGTTTGTGGTATTTTTATAATAATCCCTTTATTATTATCTTTGGGCAATTTTGGTCCATTAAATTTGTCAAAAAATCAAAATTGAACACTATTGATTTTTGTCAAATATTTAACAAATCTTTTTTTTTATATCTAATCGAAACTGTGGAAATAAAAAAAGGATTTAGTAGGACCAGTGCAATTATATACTCCAGTTATGTTACTTTTGATCTAGTTCTGACATTTAATGTAGTTTTACATTCCCTATTACCTTTTTAAAAAAAAAATCTATATCTTACTTCATATGTCCCTAATTACTTGTTCAGTTTTCCTTTATAGTTATCCCTAATTACTTGTCTTTTATAAATCAAGAGAGGATAATTTTTTTACCTATTATACCCTCAATTAAATTATTAATTACTTTGAAAAATGTAAAACTTTTCATCCACTTCATAATTAATAGGGGTAAAATGGTAAACTCACTATATCATTAATTATTTTCTTAATAGGTGTGTCAATTCAAAAATAGACAAGTAATTAGGGACACAGGGATTATGTCTAAAGTAATTTTTGATGTTTCAATTTCTTGAATTTGATAGACTTTCTTAAGTTCTCTTAAACTAATCCATATTTAAAGTTTATTTTTTTGGTTTTTCACACGATGTCTCGTAGATGCATTGAAACTTTGATTAAATTCAGATCGCACATTATAGAGTCCATTTAGGGTAGCGCTCCTTAGGGTGTGCACTATTCAGATTAAACCAAAAAACCAAACCAAATCAAACTATTTACTTTGGATTGTTTTTTTGGTTTTGGATTAATAATTTACTTTGTTTGATTTTTTGGTTTGGATTTGAATTTAGAAAAAAAAACGAATTATATATATATATATATAATTTTTTTTTCAAATTACAAATATAACTTTTGTTATGTTATTAATTATTGATATAACCGAATAACCAAACCGAAAAAAAACCTGAACCGAATAGAGGAAAATCAAACCAAACCAAATTTATTTTAATTTGGATTGGGTTACAATTTTTCAAAATCAAAATTCAAAAAATCAAAAATGAAATAATACGAAACGAAATCGAAAAACTGAATGTACACCCTCCCAATAATTTTTTCTCCATATCCATAACCAAGACTCGAATTCCAAGACCTTTGGTTCCAATACATTTTGGTTTAAGGTGAAGTAGTGCCGCTACGGTAAAGTTCTTTCACAAACATGTCAAGAATTTTTCATTAACTATTTTAAGTTTTCTTTCAAACAAATTGGGCTTACAAAATTATGACAGTGCCCAATATAAAAGGCCCAAGCCCAAGCCCAAGGAGCCAATCTTGAAAGTCCTGAAAGGCAGTGCTCCACTTCATTCAGCAAATCAATTTGGGTGAAAATCAAGAAGAGGAAGAAGAACAGATCGAAAATGGGGAAGCCATTGGGAACCACCGGAGAGTTTTTCAGGAGAAGGGACGAGTGGAGGAAGCATCCTATGTTGTCCAATCAGTTCCGACACGCTTTCCCTGGTCTTGGCATCGCTGTTGTAGCCTTCAGCATCTATTGTGTCGGCGAATTTGCCTATAACAAGATGTCTACTCCTTCTCACTCCACCTCTTCCGCCGCTGTTTCTCACTCTCACTGAGATTCGATATGGGTCGGGCTTGTAGTGAACCCCAATTGTCTCTTTTGGTACGACTCCTTTCTGATTTTGTGATTCTTTATTATACCAACCAACTGGTTGAAGTCTGTGTTTTGTGGAATACAATTTGATATGCTTTAATGAGGTGGGGTTTGTGAATTTTCTTAATTTTATGAGATGGGTCTCCTTGATATGCTAATGATCCGAATTGGGGCCACTTTTTTTGTTTGTTGATGAATTAGTCTTATTGATGCGAAATAGTTCATGTGTTTTAAATACGTTCATGTTGTTATAGATTGGAGATTGTATGATCCTATGCTAAGAAATGTCTTTGGTGATGCTTAATAGATGCTTGATTAAATTTGGGTGGGTGGGGGTGTGGTTGGTGTTCCCTGAAGTGGTGTAGCCTCCACTATACTCCTCTTAAGCACCATAGCTATGCCAATTGTGTTTTTTGTCATCTAGGTGTAAAGATTATACTACAATGATTAAATCTAGTGCCTTCTTTTGATATGTTCATGTCAACTTTGAGTTCTTTTGAGTATCTTGTCAAAAATTAAACTGTGAGTTCTCTAGGGTCTCTACTTGTTTCATTGTTAGATTTCTCTTATACTATGTCTTGAAGGTATCCAATTTGTACCTTAAGCAGGACCACCAGTTTTAGTATTGATCATACCACAATCGTTGCATTAGGTACACCAGTTTTCACTTGTCCTTTATCTCACCTGACTGTTGGATGGTTGCTTTTTGTGCAATCAGAATTTATAAGCTCAGGGGTTTAGATATGTCCCTTTCATAAAAGTGTTTGCTTCTTGTGTAATCAGAGTTGTTATGCTCAAGTGGCGAAATGTGCCCCTGTCATAAAATTGAGGATGTCGTCTCCTATGCAAAGTAATGTCTCTGCCTGTGTCTTTGATTTGATTGGTGTATGTGTCAAAGCGTGTCCAGTGTATGCTATTACTTCCTTTGGGCTCTCTGTATTTTGATTTCCTGTTGTACTCTATGCACAATTCTTAAAATAATGCCTTTTCAATGATTTTGCATCAATGTTGAGTCCTCTCGAATTTCTTCCACTGTTTGTTGTTATATATTTTAATACCATGTCTTGAAGGATTCTGGATACATCCTTAAAGAGACAAAAATAAAAAAAATGCCAATTGCTGTACACAATAATAGAACCTATCCAACACCCCCATTAATTCGCTTTGTGTCTTGTCTTCTGATTAACTCAGTATTTGTTAGTTGCTGCATGTTGCACCAATTATCGAAGTTGTTGCAACAAATAACTGAAGTTATTGGATTTTACTGGAAAACTTGGGGGGCTTTTAATAACACCTGCCCAGTTAAAAAAACTGGAATAACCTTTCTTAAAGAAAAGACTTAAATGCCTCCCTTAATTAAAGGTCGTTAGAAACAAGACGAGAGGAGCATATGCCTTCTAACTTCTATATCTTATTGCACAATTACGTTAGATAAGTGTGGGTTGATCTCCTTTACCTGTGCTACTTATCAACTTAAGTTATTTGGGAACAATATGTTACTGCCTTACTGGAATGTTCAGGTTTATGTATTCAATCATCCCTACTATGAGTCTGGCCTTGTTGCCACTTGCCACTCCTACTTAACTAACACATTATACTAATAGAAACAAGGATACTTCTATTTCAAAAAAAGAAGAAGAATAAAGGGTACTTTTGATTAAGGCATTAGGGTGACATTGGAGTCTTTTATTTGAGGAAATGTGATTCAAGTTTTTTTATCGGGTAGGGATGACTCTTTTGAAATTAGTGTTAATGACGCTAATTTTAAAAGCCCCAAGTGCACCTTGTTTATTAGTGTTAAGGGACCAATAGGACATCTCCTTAATGCTATGACCTTTTAAAACTGAAACACTCACATTCTCAGCTCATAACCTTTTCTAGTTGCACTTTGTTTACTCTGTTTATGTGGTCTACTCCTATAAAAAAAATTCATATGAAAGATTTGGAAGATGCAGTTTACTTTTTGAATGTGTTTGATTTGCTGGGTTGCATATTGTTTTAGACAGTTGCATATTGTTTTAGACAGTTGCTGCAAGGTTTCCATGTCAAATGTGACACCTAAACATTGTCTCATTCAATTTTGTTGTACGACAACATACCCAATGTAATCTCACAAGTGGGGTCTGGGGAGGATGGTGTGTACTCAGCCTTGCCCTTACCTTGTGAAGGTAGAGAGACTATTTCCGTTAAGACCCTTGGCTCAAGTGAAGCCCCAAAACAAGTATGGGAAGGAAATACAATATAAAGATGTCATGCTAAAAGAAAGGAGAAGGGTACAATAGCAACAACATATGATACGGTGGAAACAACATGTAATAATAAAATTGAAGAACAAGATAATAGGAGAGTAATAATAGCAATATTGATATGGGAAATTGGACGACGCTTGGAATATTTTACAGTATATCTTTGACTCCATATAAGTCCCCTCACTAAAACCAATTAATGAACAACATAGAAAGGGAAGAGAGATTTACTGTATATCTTTGTCTCCAGATAAGTCCCCTCACTAGTTCGGCTAGGCAGTGATCTTCTTTTGAGGCAGGAGATCGGGAGGGAGGAACAACCTGGTTTTTGAAGCAATATCTAATTATTCAAGTGAGCATAATTTTTGACAAACAAGATCTAGCTAGTTGAGATTGTGTTATGGTCCCCGGTTATGGATCTAGTTATGGGACGCTGCAAGATAAATTCTGAAGTTTTCTTTTTTCTACCTATAGTGCTGGTTCGTTAAGAGAGAACCTGCGATCTCTTGAGTTTGAAGTACTCAAAAACTTGACTAATTTTCTGCTCCCCTTTTCCATTGAATTCAAATAACTTAAATACAACATTGGTGATTAACCACCCACCTAATAACAAGGAAATAACTTCCCACTACTACTGAAATGAGAAAGTGGAAAAATAACCTCCTTACTGCTAATAACTACTACTACAGAGAAAACAACTGCTATAGGAAAACACTGTTACAGACTTCTAATAACTACTACTACAAAGAAAACAACTGCTACAGAACCTATTACAGAGAAAACAGAAAAACATAATTAATAGCTACTGATTTAATTTCCATGCATAAAATTGTTGGTAGACTAAAAGGGCACTAACAGATTGCTTGCCCATGCTGCTAATTTGGAATATTTTGTATCTCATTGTACTTGTCCACTGTCCAGGAGTGTTGTTTCTATTTGGTACATTGGCAGCAGAATTTGCAAATTGAAAACTGACTTACGCTGTTGTTGTGCAGGTGAGGTGGTAGTGCAAGAACTGGGATGTCTATACAGTTCACTCGTGTTTTTTCTCAGTAATCATCAATAAGATATTTAACAAACATAGACATGTTGCCTCAATTTTTTTGAGACTTGTGTTGTAACAAGATTAATGAGCAGTTTGCTTTACTATGTATTGTCCTCGGTTTTGTGGTTTTCTATGAATCAACTATTCCATGGGCTCTCCCTTCTTTCTTTGCAGTTTGCTAATTCCACTTTCTCTCCATAGCATTCATTTCCAGTAGGGGAAACATTAGGAAAATATTTTTGTGTGGAAGTATTTAAGTCATATTTTGGGTATAAACCTAGTGGAACTGACGATATAAGTTCAATAATCTTGCTGTTAATGGATACATAAAAAATACAATTGAGCAAAAGAAACTATAATACTCCCTCTGTTTCAATTTATTCGGTTTTTTTTTCTTCTGTAGTTTAAAATAATAAGATTCATTTACTTTTTAAACATTGTGTTAAGTTGAAAATCCAAATCAAACAAATAAATTAAACTTGAGAACGTTTACTAAAGGAATATTTATAAAAGAAAAAAGAGAAAATGGCCAAATGCCCTCCTAGTCTATTATCGGATTTTCAACTATACACTTAAACTTCATGGGGGTCCTATCACCCCCCTGAATTGTTTAAAATCGAAATTATTGTATCCCTAAAAAGTCACAACCACATTTATGTTGATGGGTGAAACTCACGCGTTTGACACATGGAAATTCCATTAAAAAAAGTTTTTCTTCAATTTTTTCATTATTCTTTACTCTTTTCTTCAATTTTTTCACCATCTCTCCAAACCCAAAAATATTTTCACCATTACTATAAACACCAAAGGTCTACCAATCACTACAAATTTGAAAAGGAGAAGGTCGGCAATGATTTTGATTCCCATTTGTCATTTTATCCACTACTTGATTGGTATTAAGATCATTTCCATGAATGCATGTCAAATTTCTCAGATTAGAGTTAATGAATACATAACAATGGAGGAAAGTTGAATGTGGGTTTCATCGAAAATTCAAAATTCGTCATTGGTTTGGATTAAAATTACAAATTTGGAGCTCCGAAGAACCAAAATAAGAATTTGCCAACCGAATTAACTTTGTGGGTTGACCATGTACAAGGATGATTAACAACTCCAATAATATTGATAAAAAGTTGATTTTCAAAAATTCCTAATTCCATACACAAATTAGAAAGAGGAATACAAAAATTCTATGGTACATCCGGTGAAGATAGCAGTGGCGGCAACGACGTAAAAATGACGGGAGATGGACAGATCTGGTTACAAAGAAGGAAGAGATTTCTAAACATTTATAATACCTCGTCTCCCTTTCCAATCCCACACAAAAACTCGTCATTTTCCCCCCTTCACGCGGGCCTTTCCATTGACTCAAGTCCTCAAAGTTCTAAATTATCCATTTTCGTTCTCTAGTTTTCATTGTCAAAATCTGAATTGGATCATTATCCTCTTTTGTCTCTGCATAAACTCTTAGTTGGGTCATCGTTTTCTTTGGACTATTTTCAATGGCAACCCCACAAACCCGTTATACTTTCCACGTTTTCTTGAGTTTCAGAGGCGAAGACACCCGAAAAAACTTTACTGATCATCTTTACACAGCTCTCATCAACGCTGGAATTCGAACTTTTCGAGATGATGACGAAATCCGCAGGGGAGAAAACATAGAATCTGAACTGCAAAAGGGTATTCGAGAATCCAAGATTTCACTAGTTGTCTTCTCCAAAGATTACGGTTCTTCAAGATGGTGTCTTGATGAGCTTGTCAACATTCTTGATCGAAGAAAGAAAGAGGGTCATACTGTTTTACCTGTCTTTTACACTGTGAGCCCTGAGGATGTCCAGAACCAAACTGGAAGTTTTGCTGAAGCTTTTGTGAATCATGAAAAGAGAGGAAACGCAGAGAGTGGAGAGAAAAGAAAGGAATGGATGGAGAAGATGGAGAAATGGAGAGTAGCTCTGAAGGAAGTTGCTGAATTGGAAGGAATGTGCTTAGCCAAAGAAGTAGACGGGTCAGTTTCCTAAATTATCCAAACCCTTGGTATTTTTCTTCTTTTTCAGTATTTGCAGTTATTCGCCCTTCAGTAATTAGTCATGAGAGCTATGTTAGTTCTAATTGTTTCTGGTGAAAGAAATAGTTATGGCTTAATAATTGCTTTAATCTTTACTTGAAGGGAAACTTGGCTGATGATATTAGTGAAGTACCATAGATAATAATCTAAAACTATGTTTTGTTCTGGATTAAGTAGTCAACCGATTGATTTCATCTATTTAAATCTGGAAATTCGCTTTTGAGGATCAACGGTATTCCAACTTAGCCAACACACGATTCTCCCCAAACAAGAAAACCTATTCATCAGTTGGAAAGTTCTGATGTAAATTTGCCATTCACTCAGTACTAGTTGTCCTGTATTTTAGGTTGTGGCTATTGCAATGACATAGTGCCAGTTTTCTAATTCATGAGTAAACAAGTTGTAAACATTATTTTCTGAGAATAATTTATAGTATCTATGCATCTGACTATCATAAATGTCCAAGTGACTGGCCCGCAAAATTTTCTATTGTAAAGGTTATTTCAGGAAAAGATACAATGGAAATGCTAAATGGGCAAAATTTAAAAGATGGATTGACGAAACTTCTACCAAGGCATGTAAAATTAACTGTGAACAGCCCAAACTTAAAGAGATTTAATATGTTAAAGACCCTGGATAGTACGTTGAGCTCTAAGCAAATTCGAGCAAAAAAGTTTAACAAAGTTGGCATAAATCTAATTTGAAAGACTAATCAGATGAAAGACACAAAGTTCAAAGCTAAAGATGATAAAAAGCTACCTCAGGTTGGATTCTAGTTAAGTGTGACAGTCACGTGTGAGTATGCCAAATGGCAAGTGCTATGCATAAGTCGCGATTGAACCTCGTGGGGTTCCCCTAAAGGATAGAGATTCCTAGCTTTCATGTATATTCCTTTTCTCTGAATGTAATGTATTGTTGGTCATCCACTCTAGAGACAAACGAGGATGGTCTTCTGGCTTCTTTTGTTGCTATGAAATGTGTCGCATGTGGATCCCATTGGAGAAGTCTCATTACTGATCCTTTTTCAATATTTTCAACCTCAAAGACTCAAACCACTAAAAATAGAATGTCTTTTCCCTATTAGATCTGCTGATTTTTAAAGGAGTCCACATAGACAACATACTGACTTGTACTTTATCCATTACAATCACCTATATCCTTAGGAAACACATTTTAATGCTCAATATTTCTGGCAACTCTTCAATTAGATTTTGTGTCCTCTTTTCCATGAATATGTGCTGCCTTCTACCTTGGGGGTATGGAGGCACCCTAGTTGAACTCTTGCTGTGCGTGGATGTGTCTGTGCTGTTTTCTTTTCTTTTCCCTTCTTTCCTTCCTTTTCCTGCTTATCATATGCCAGAAGTTAGTAAGACCTCTCTCTGACTAGTTGAGGTAAAAAACTTGGACAAGACAACTAGGGACTCTTGGATTTAAAACTTGCTCTCAAATTATTCCGATTAAGATAGATGGGAGCAATAATTTCTTGCTTTCCATGTAATCTTCCTTCAAGTCTGTGAATGCTCTTGACTTGTATGTGCTTTTAGCTTTTCCAATCAGCAGTTCTTCAAGCCATTGTGTCCTCAATTATTTGTTATGAGAGTCAAAATGATCTATTTAAAGAGTGAAGGATATATAAAGGGAGGGTACCAAATAGCTGAATAGACAAATCAAAAGGTACAAAAGAACGAAATGTTGTCATGATACACTCCATTCTCCTAGTGTGGATGCACTTTGTATCAGTATCTTTTGGAAATTTTTGTATGATATAGCCTCAGTTATGATGAAGCTAAACTGTGTCCTTGTCTTAATCATTTTCCTAACCGGAAATGGTTCACTGTAATATTTCATGGTTCTCTATTTATTGTACTACTACTCTCTTTATTTTGCTGTCCATTTCCCTCTTTGTTGCTCCTCAATATTGTCAAATTCTTCACAGCACACAAATAAAAGTAAATATCACTCATTTTTTCTCCTGTAGTACCAGTAAGCCACATATATTTCATCTTTGTTGCTTTTCTGGAAAATGTATAAGTTTATTGATTTAGCATTAAGAGATTGCTTTAAAGGTATACTTTCACGTTTTTTCTTAATTGAGTCTAGACACCTAACCAGGTTATTTCGTTTATTGATGATTAATATGACAGATCATCCTGGTGTGTTATGCTTGCTCTAAATGAAGTATTGCCATATCAGTGCTCTCTTTATTTGTTCTCCAGTACTTGGCAAGTTGCAGTGCCTAACTGAATTTTCATCTTGCTTTGTCTCTAACATTTGCACTGCATCCCAGGCATGAGGCAAAATTCATCCAAAAGATCATCAAGGAGATACTCAAAAGATTGAATCGCACAGTACTTAGTGTACCTTCATACACAGTTGGATTAGAGTCTCGGGTGAAGGACATTAACTCATGGTTACAGGATGAATCCAGTGAAGTTGGCATTGGGATGATCTGTGGACTTGGTGGCGTTGGAAAGACTACTGTTGCTAAAGTAGCTTACAACTCTAATTATGACAGATTTGATGGGAGTTGCTTTCTTGCAAATGTCAGAGAAATCTCTGAGAAACATCCAAATGGTCAGGTTTATTTGCAAAAACAAATTTTTGAAAGTATTTTGAAAGGCAGAAAGGAAAAAATATACAATGCTGATGAAGGAATTGTCAAAATGAAAGATGCTATTGGCAACAAAAAGGTTTTTATTGTATTTGATGATGTAGATCAGCTGGATGTCTTAGATTCACTTATTGGGACAAGGGATTGGTTTTATCCGGGGAGTAAAATTCTCATAACGACAAGGTGTGAGAAACTGTTGAAGTCCTATGAGAGGCACATGCTATTCAAGATAAAGGAACTTGGGGTTGATGAGTCTCTAAAGCTCTTCAGTTGGTATGCTTTTGCACAAGACTACCCATTAGAAGAGTTCAAGATGCTTTCAACAGAAGCAATACAGCATTGCGGTGGGCTTCCGTTAGCTCTTTATGATTTGGGTTCGTTTCTTTCAGGGAGAGGTATGGAAATATGGAGGAGTAAATTGCAGAAATTGGAAGCAATCCCTCATAGCAGAGTTCAAAAGAATCTTGAGATAAGCTACAAGTCTCTAGATGATCATGACCAGAGGTTGTTCCTTCTTATTGCTTCATTATTTGTTGGGAAGGACAAAGATTATGTTATCAAATTTTTAGAGAACAGCGATTTGCACCCAACAGTTGGAATTCAGAACCTCATTGACAGATCCCTCATCAGCATTGATGACGAAAACAAAGTTATGATGCCTCCACTTATTCAGGACATGGGAAAAGAAATTATTCGTCGAGAATCACCAGATGATCCCGAGAGATTGTGTAAATTATTGAACCAATGTGGTCTATCAAATTGCTTGACAGAAAACAATGTAAGAATCTTGACTTTTCTATTCATGTTAAGCTTGTGTTGGTAGATTCTCAAAGTGTTCTTGTTTCTCACAGAATCTTTCTGCAACAGGAAACTGATGCAGATGGAGTAGACCTCCCAGGCACCCATCTGCCAGAAGATGGTCTTGTCCCAGCACTTGGTCCTAATGGTGCAAAAAGACCATATTATCAAGATTTTCCAGAAATAGCTGTTCTGCCATACCTAGGTAATTCGTTGAAAAGGCGCTTTATAGGACTTCTTTCGACGTTCCCCTTATCTGGTGGCCTCAAAAGATTCTTCCCATGATGAGAGAAGAAGTACTTGTGATGATGCCTTCTTTCTTTCGGGAAAACCAACATTTTACTGCTTAATCTCGTGGAGCTAGAAGATATACATGAGTGTTGTGAGAGTCGGGGCTTCAATAAGGATCATTATCCGATAATATCTGAGCATTTTTTGTCCTTGACATACCGTCTTAGTTGCACAAATTTGTAAGTTGCAAAGGTACATTCACTCCTGTTCTTTTTCATCAGCTTCAGGTGGGCAATTGTGTAAATTATGTTTATTAACTCATTGTACAGTCATAGGGTCATTTCTTGCTAGCTGCATAGTTTACTTCAGCAAACAGTTAACTGGAAGGAACTAAAAATGTAATCTTTAACCATTCCTTTTTAGTCTCTCAAAAAATGTCTAAAAGTTTTATCTCTTTCATATTTCTAATTAAATTTTATTTACTATCAAGAGTACCATATCCAACTTTTACATGACTTAATTCATAGTGAATATATGATGTGTTTTGGTTATTTACTCTGCATCAATCATAGTAGGAATTAAAGCTCGATCTTTACCTTTTAAGTGGTAAATAATGATTGGCTAAAACGTAATGCTTAAAGAGGATATCGACTTGTAATCAAGGGTCTGATCTAGTGTGGTTAATGAAGTAGTTTTAGAATCATAATATTTTGGTGAACAAATTATTCGATATTTGTGCGGATGGAAGACACTCTATCGAATTAGTGCATGTCCGCGTAAGTTATTATAAAAGGAAAAGAGGGGATTTCGACTTGTTATTTCAAACAATGGGATTTCAAGAATTTGCTTCTTCACATGGAGTCGGAATAATAATATGCCAATATTGAAAAGGAAAATACTATTATCAGAATCAGATTCACTAATAATTGTCCTTTAGACTTTGAAGTCTAAAATCCAAAAATATTTACCAAAAACATTCTGGCGGAGTCCAATTTTTTTTTTACCTCGCTATCCGTTAAATATAAGCCACACGATACTAGATAATGTGAAAATCATAAAAATTCTAACAAACATAGAAATTTGTGACACAAAGGACTATTGGGTGCCAGTCCATTGAGGATAAATAGTAAGACTCAGAAGAGAGTACTTTTTTGAATTTTGATCCTAAAATCCAAATCTAAATGGCTTTTAGGCAGAATGTAAAAACCAAAGTCAAAGAAAAATCTTGCACTCAAAGTAATAGTAGTCATGTCTTCTATGATTGTGTTTGACTGTAATGAAAGTTTTTAAAATTTATAATCTAAAACAAGTTTTGAATATTTATGTGATTATAAATTATCTAGTTATAACAGTAATTGATTTTCAGTTAAACTAGTTGGATTACACCTTAATTAGTTGTAATTACTTGTATTTTATTTCTTGTTGTTTCTAAGGAGTTTTTTTTCCCTTCTATAAATGTCCAATATAAGGAAGTATGTGATTTAGATAAGAGTCCCTAATTTACCTTAAAAAGATAAATATGTTTAGTGTTGAAACAGAATTAGCTTAAATAGAAGGATACATGTTGATTCTCTAAGGTCTTAATCACGGAAAGAAGAAAGTAACCAAATAAGATAAATTTTCCCAATATAAGTATTCTAGAATATAGTTTATATATCAGTTGAAAAGTAGTCATAATTTTATTTTCACTTTTTAAAATTTAACCCATTGTTTTTCATAAGGTTGACATTAAAATCTTGCACATATGGTAGGAACCTATGTCAGTTAGGTTGATTAATCTTCGGAGTTAAAGGTGACTGAACTAATTTAATATTTTAAAATTAAAATTTAGTTATTTGAAAAGTATATGAAAAATAGTATAAGTTGCAATTCTTCTCATATCAATATAGTGAAAAAATATATGGTAATTGTTAAAAGTTCATATAGTTTAACTGTGGAGAAACAAACGTGACAAATATTTTGGGACGGAGGGAGTAACCTCTTCTTACCTTGGTTTTTCCAAATCTAGCTGCATTTAATAATAGATAAACTGTGTAATATTAACTGCATAATATGTATTGCCAATTTGTTGTCATTTTCTAGGTTAGTTAGTGATATGTAGACCTTAGGTTATGTAAATTTTTTAGAATATATGTGTTTCCTGTTGATTTGACATGTGAAAACAATGCATGTACCTTCTTAGACTGCTTGCAGATGCAAAATCACCTGTTGATTTGACATGTGAAAACAAAGAATTGCTTCTCAAAGAACAATCTTTTATCTGTGATTGATCAAAACAAAAACAAAAAATGTCTCAGTTTGCTTTTCATGCATTTCTGAGTTTGGCAACAAAAATAGGCAAGTCTTTTGGAAATCATCTTCATTCAGCTTTATCAAATGCTGGTATTCGCGCATTCAGTGTTGATGAACTTGATATAGATGAAAAAGGGTGCAAAGAATTGCAGAAAACAATTCAAGAATCAAGAATTCTCATTGTTGTTTTGTCAAAATACTATACCTCTTCAGAGAGGTGCCTTGATGAACTTGTGTTTATACTTGAGAGCAAGAAACTTTTTGGACGTTTCGTTTTACCTGTGTTTTATGATGTGGATCCATCAGAAGTCAGGAAACAAAAAGGAAGTTTTGAACAAGATTTTTTAATGTATGAGCAGAGATATAGATCCGGGACCGAGGAAAGGAGACTGGAATGGTTGCAGAAGGTGAAGGAATGGAAGGCTTCTCTAACAGAAGTTGCTGATTTGGGAGGAATGGTCTTACAGAATCGATCTGATGGGTAAGCTCTTACTAGAATTACAAATTGTTTCATTCCCTTTTCTAAGATGATCTTTCATGTGACTGAAAATGGAACTCATTGTAATTTTCAGGTGTGAGTCAAGGTTTATTCAGGAGATTGTGAAGGTGGTTGCAGGAAGACTAAATCGCACAGTTTTGAGTGTAGCTCTCCACCCCGTTGGAATAGATTCTCGAGTTAAAGACATAAATCTCTGGTTGCAGGATGGATCAACTAGTGTTGATATTATGGCTATATATGGTATGGGGGGGCTAGGTAAATCTACCCTTGCCAAGACTGCTTATAATCTTAACTTTGACAAATTTGATGGCAGCAGCTTTCTTGCTGATGTGAATAAAACTTCAGAAAGATATGATGGTCTGGTAAGTCTACAAAGACAACTTCTTTCAAATGTTCTAGGGAAGAAGGTTGAAAAGATATACAATGTCGATGAAGGAGTCATCAAGATTCAAGAGGCCATCCATTGCAGAAGAATTCTTCTTGTTCTCGATGATGTGGATGATCGAGATCAGCTAAATGCGGTTCTTGGGATGCGAGAATGGTTTTATCCAGGTAGTAAAATAATCATAACAACCAGAAATCAGCACCTGTTTGATGCTAGTGAGGTCTGCAGTTGTAAGATGTATAAGGTCATGCCATTGAATGCTCAAGAATCGATTCGACTCTTCAGCTGGCATGCTTTTGGAAAAGAAAAACCTTCAGAAGATCATGAGGACCTTTCAGAAAAGGTGATACTTCATTGTAAAGGGACTCCTTTGGCTCTCAAAGTTTTAGGTTCTTCTCTTTGTGACAGAAGTATAGAGGTGTGGGAGAGTGCATTAAGGAAGTTAAAGGCAATCCCTGACAATAAGATCTTGGAAAAACTTAGAATCAGCTACGATTTGCTGCCAGATGATGATGATGTACAGAAAATATTCCTTGATATTGTCTGTTTCTTTGTGGGAAAGGATAGAGACTATGCAGTAACTATACTCGATGGATGTGGTTTTTTCTCAGTAGTAGGAATTCAGATTCTGTCAGATAGATGTCTGATAGAAATGGACAAGGATAAGCTGAAAGTGCATTCATTGATTCAAGATATGGGAAGAGAAATTATCCGCCTAGAATCCCCTTGGGAGCCTCGGAAAAGAAGCAGAGTTTGGCGATACAGAGATTCCTTCAATATATTGAGTACAAAAACTGTAAGAAATCTTACTCTTTGGTATTGTATATGCATTATGATTGACTGTAATAAATAAACAATTGTTGTTCTTCTATCAGGGAACTGAAAATATTGAAGGTCTGGTTCTTGACAAGGGAATGTCTAACAAATTGTCCAAAGCAGTCAAATCTATCAGATCGTATTTCTTCAGTGAAGATGCTGGTCCGATAGGTCATGGCTATCCAAGAAAACGCCGCAAGCATTTGGAACATTTTGATGATGCCAGCACAGAAGGTTCAGACAGTATAGAATTTGAAGCTGATGCATTTTCCAGAATGCAGAGGCTGAGGATTCTCCAGCTTAGTTATGTAAGCTTAACTGGATTCTATAGTTTGTTTCCGAAAGGTCTAAGATTACTATGTTGGTCTGGATTTCATATGAAGATCATCCCTGAGGATCTCCCTATAGAGAGCCTGGTTGCCCTTGAAATGAAAAAAAGTTATTTGGAAAAAGCCTGGGAGGGAATTAAGGTATGTTATAAATGTGTTTCCTTTCGATCTACTGCAGGAAAATGACTTTAGAATCAGACTTAACTTTACCTCTTACTTCATGTTGCAGATTCTTAGATCATTAAAGATCCTCAACATTAGTCATTCCCATTTTCTAAAAAGAACTCCTGATTTTTCTGGACTTCCCCATCTGAAAACATTGATCCTGAAAGACTGCATTAAGTTGGTCAAGATTCATGAATCAATTGGATGCCTTGACGGACTTGTCTATCTGAACTTGAGAGACTGCAAGAATCTAAGGAAACTCCCTGGAAGCTTTTGTAAGCTCAAATCCTTAGAAAAACTTATTATCTCTGGCTGTTCTAGACTAGTTACGTCAGCAATAGAGCTAGGCAAGTTAGAATCTTTGACAACCCTGCAGGCTGATGGAATGAATTTTGGACAGCTAGCCCCGGTGGGTGGTAACATGAATTCATGGAGTGCCCTCTGGAAAACTTGGTCATCAAAGTTGAGAAGATCCCCAGGCTCTAACCAGTTTTCGTTCTCTTCTTTATCAAGTTCGCTCGTCAGCTTAAGTCTTTCTAGTTGCAACTTAACAGACGATGCTCTATCCTTCGGCCTCAGCAACCTTCCCTCATTATGCTTCTTGAATCTAAGTGAAAACTTGATTTATAACCTGCCTCAGAGTATCAAAAATCTTGGTAAGCTCCAAGACCTTTGGTTAGATGGATGTCAAAGCCTCCTATCTCTGCCAGAGCTTCCGTCAAGCCTTGTTAAGCTAAAGGCAGTTAGATGCTCATCACTGGAAACAGTCACAAATCTACCAAACCTAATGACAACTCTCTTTTTAGATGTCATGGAAAGTGAGAGCTTAACTGAGATTTCAGGAATTTTCAAGCTAAAGCCCATTGATAATTTTGAAGTGGAAATATTGAATGCTCTACGCCTTCTTCTCAACCTAGATAACACATTCGATACAGTGGTGGAAATATTTAATAGGTTCACCAAAACAAAAAGGATGTATTCAGTACAGCAGGTAAGTTTTGTTTCTTACTGTAAACTTTCTCCTCAACCTGTTGAGCAAATCCAATGTTAAGTACCTTTTCTTTTTCCTTTTTGGCATCAGGGACTCTATGAATTTGGAATCTTCAGTACTTATTTTCCAGGAAATGAGGTTCCAAGTTGGTTCAGCAACAAAAGTGAACAGAGATTGTTGACATTGTATGTGGATTCACTTCCTAATATCAAGATAACAGGACTGCTTATTTGCATTGTCTATGCACGTTCTAGTCCTCGTATATTTCGCTATTTTAGTGAATTCGGGGGATCTCATACAATTGACATCAAAGTCCAAAACATAACACAGGGTCTTAAGTGGATTTATGCTCCATCATTCATTGGCATTCCAGGAGAGAACAACAAGTTGACATTTTTATGCCACTGGAAGTTTGGCAAGTATTTACAAACAGGTGATCAGATTAATGTTTCATTGCCTTGTTGGGGTAAAACTTTCAAGATGAAAGAGTTTGGAGCTACACTTGCTTATAACAATCCAGATTTAGACCAGTCCTCAGCATCTACTAGTGAAACAAGAGTGCTTGCAACGCGACATACTCCACTTAGTGATTATCAATCTGAAGAAAGTGTCATGGAAGGCTTCATGCCTTTATATCAGTTGGCGGTTCATCATTACTATCTTTCTCACCCTGAGTACTTTGTGATGCGTGACAATGCAGATTTCGTTGTGAGGTCAATCTTGAACGAGAAATTGTTTGAGGATTATGATGTGCAGATTGCAGGTTCAGGTCTGTGCTTCTTATATATCTTGCATATCAAAAACTTTATCATGACATATACTCATTTGTGTACTATTGGATGATCATGTATTATATATGGTCTATTGATGGAGCAGGGGAAGAAGAAGAGGATGATGATGATAGCATCTTCGATTATGACGAGGATGAAGGCGAAGAGGCTGCACTAGCAGAGCTCGAGGAGCTGTTGGAAAGATCTTGGTGAAGGAAATGAAACAATGGTGCAGCAGTTTTAACCTAAGTTGCTCGGACTCTCCAAATATATTGTCGCACTCGTGTCAGATCCTTTAGAAATACACTATTTTTGGAGGATCCGACACGCACCCGTCGACATTTTTGAAGAGTCCGAGCAACATAGATTTTAACACATTGACAGAGCTAAAACAATTTGTTATACTTGGAGGTGAATGATTTATAAACACATAGGTTCTTTTCCTTGGTCCCTTGATTATAGCTGCACATATGGTATGTTGTTTTAGATCACAAATTTAAAAAATCTTTCTTCTTTATAAAGTTTTGTGTTAAGTAAAATGATGTCACATTAATTGGCACGGGAAAGTAGTCCATCCATTCCAAAATAAGTAGTGGAGTAATGTTATTAACTTAGGCACAATCCTCGTGAAAAATTGAAAACTACTCAGTTTTAGAAAGTAAGATGTAACTTTACTAACTTACCCTCAATAAGGCTAAAATTGGAATAACATCATTAATGTCTTCCGGAATACATAAAACATTCTTAAAATAAGGCTAAAATTGGAATAACATCATTAATGTCTTCCGGAATACATAAGACATTCTTAAAATGAAATGGTAAAAACATCACTTATTTTGTATTCCTATTCTACTTTATGTAGCAGACTTCATTTTAGTCTTTCCCAAAAATAATATCATCTTATTATAATTAAAAATAATTTAACTTTAATATCATGTTAAGTCAAATGACGCCACATAAAATGTGATGGGTAGAGTAATAATTTCTTCTCAAACCCTAATAATCATTAATCCCTTGGTCCCTTTGAATACATCAGGAAAACAGTCTCTCTTATCTCAAAATTTGGATTGTTTGGCCTGCAACCTCTCCCCTTCAGAGATGAATCTTGGTCCAGTCTCACAGTGCTCATTCAATGTCTCATCTTCTACAATTCCACGTTTTCAGATAACTTCTTTTCCCCCTTCTTCACAGTCCTTGTCGTTGCGGAGGACTATTACTCCTTTGGCAATCTCAGCAATTGGGTCCAGAAAAGTTATTCCAGCGCGAGACCGAGTCATAGATTTTGGAAAATACAAAGGTAAAATGCTGGGAGCACTCCCATCCAAATACCTCAAATGGGTGACAAAGAATCTCCGAGCTCGCGACTTTGAAGAATGGGCTCAGCTAGCAGATCAAGTCCTCTCTGACCACATCTATAAGGACCGAATTGAATGGGAGTTCGCCCAAAATCTCCTCAACGGCGACGTTTCACCGGCAGGGACACAGACTGCCGTTTCCGAGTTGCTAGAAATCAGCACCAGATTCCGTTGGGACAATGACGATAAGTTGGGTTGGAGCAAAATTGATTTTGAGTTACTTGGGACCTCTAAAGGTGGTCGAATACCAAGGCTTTCCGATTCCCTCAATAATTCAATTAGGGTTGAAGATAAAAAGGGAGTTGATATTCCTCAGGAGGATGGCGAAAAAGACAATAGGGAGAGAAGACGGGAAAGGGTAAAGTTACAGAGGAGACAGAATGAATCTGGCTCGCCGTTGCAACGTTCAACTAGTATTACACAAAGAAGAGCAAATTCTGATCATTTCAATCGGCCCAAATCAGATCCAATCCGCTCATTTGACACCACTAATTATAACACGGAAACTCCAAGTCGTTTTCCGGGTCGTGAATCCCTGTTGAAGAAAGCCTTGTCTCTGGGTACCAGGAAAAATATCTCAAATTAATGAATTTGTTGTACTTGGAGGTGAAACACATTGTTTGGGTATCATTTGGTGTAGGAGATACGTTTTAACCTTAACCACAATAATCAACATTTGTTTCTATCATTAACTAGTAAGTGTTGTCCGTGTATTTTGTGTCAATCAATACAAATGTTATATTGAAGACGAACAAAAGTTGTTTGAATTAATGTAAGATGCGTCCTTTCGTTGGTTAATACTTAATGCTAAGCTTACTTTCTCAACATTGCATGTACTCAGCATACACACCGCAACTTTGCCTTATTATGATAATTCCCGCTGCCACTTTGAGCAAAGATATTTGACCTACTGATTTGCAGAGTAGATTTCAAGCTTTCAGTTTTTCAACTTTCGATGAGCACATACAAGACAATATTCTAAATCATTAGGGAAACATCATATTTCCTTCAAGAATGAAAACACACTACATTTTATTTCATTAACCAATCTTTATTCAATACATCAATCAACCAGAAAGAAAATCGGTCCAAAAGACCAGATATTCAATCTTGTTAGCAAATAATACTACTATATCTTCATAAAATGAATTAGAACATAATTAAATGGTATATATTTTTTCAAGAAACAAAGATGAGTAGTTGATTTATACTTCTAGTTATTATCCCACCAAAACTGTTCTTGAAGATCATCAATCACTTTCTTGTCAACTTGGAATGCTTTAGCGAGGACATCGTCATTAATTGGTGGATCTGAGCCAAATACTGCATTTGCAACAGTGATAACTCCTGCATTTTGGCTGCTCAGACCAGCGAATGCAATAGCATTAGTCTTTCCCACATTAAGTTGGAAATGAATTAGACCCTCGGGAAAAACAAAGACATCACCAGAGTTCAAAATCTTGGTGAATAATTTGTTCTTCATATTTGGTCCAGGGTTAGAAAGGACGAAACCAACATAGAGTCTTCCCTTGAGAACAACAAGAACCTCAGTTCCTCTAGGATGTGTATGAGGTGGATTGAGACCACGTCGTGCAAAATCAATACGAGCTAAAGAAATGCCTAGAGTGTTGAGCCCAGGTAAATTGTTGACGTTGACAGCAGTAACAATTGATCCAAGTTGATTTGACGTATTTCCAAGCTTGTTTAGGCCTGATCTGAAGAAGTCATCAGCAGTGACAAGTTTTGGATCCTTGCAAACTTTTCCATTCACGAAAACTGCATGAAAACAAATGTACATTAGAAATCAAAAAAAATGAAAAAGAAAAACAAGCACTCTGTATTCATTTAAACGTGAAGCTAGAACTTGAGTAGTAATTAATCTCAATTACCAGTTGTTTTAGTGTCATTAACAGCAACACAGAAATCTTGTAAGGGACTTGGGTCTGAGGCAGTGCTAGGTGAAGATGCCAAAGCCAATATGGCAATGGTTATAACAAGAAACTTCAGGGCCAAAGCCATAATTAGCTAGATAATTAATATCTAATTAATTAAAATGATGCTTCCTTAAGTTTATGTCTTGTGATAAACTTTGCATGAGAATGGTGGCTATTTATAGATGAAATTTCTTGAATGAGTCCTCATATTAAACTACCCCAAATAAACAATGAATTAATTAAGGTAGCTTCTTAATTATCAAGTCTTTGATGATTAGGTTATAATAAACCCAAATCCTGAACCCTTCTTCAACAACTACAGACTGATTAAGCCTCCCTGGGCCATTGGAAATGGTCAGTATTAGGAAATAAGAAAAATACAGAAGAAATAAGGAGTAACAAAGTCAAAATTGAAAAGTTATTAGAAAAGGTAAAACTTTCAATAGGACATTAAGGCGAGGGAAATATTTTACCAATTCAAACTTGGGTTTATTTAGACAAATTTCTTGTTATTACTGCGAATGTTCACAAAAAATTATACTGTAGTAAGATTTAGTCATTAATAGTTACGTTGTTGACATAACTTCATGATAGTATTTGTTTTCTATACTATTATAGTATTTGTTGTTATTTTTGCTTTCTAATTGTGATTTCTTTGTACAGTTTTCGTGAATGGGAAATTTTGCAAGGATCCAAAGGATGTTACTGCAGATGACTTCTTTAGACCAGGGTTAAATGTACCTGGGAATACTTCAAATCAACTTGGATCTGTTGTGACTGCTGTGAATGTCAACAACTTGCCTGGACTCAACACTCTAGGCATTTCTTTAGCTTGTATTGATTTTGCACCGTACGGTCTCAACCCACCTCATACTCACCCTCGAGGAACTGAAGTTCTTGCTGTCCTTGAGGGAACGCTCTACGTTGGATTTGTCCTTTCGAACCCTGGTCCAAATATGAAGAACAAACTCTTTACCAAGATTCTACATCCTGGAGATGTGTTCGTTTTTCCAATAGGTCTTATTCATTTTCAGTTTAATGTGGGAAAGACTAAGGTTGTTGCATTTGCTGGACTCAATAGCCAAAATCCAGGAGTCATCACCATTGCAAATGCAGTATTTGGCTCAGATCCACCTATCAGTGATGATGTTCTTGCAAAAGCATTCCAAGTTGATAAGAAAGTTGTGGATTATCTCCAATCACAATTCTGGTGGGACAACAACTAAATTAGTATGCTGCTATCATTTGAGCTTATGTTTGGAACTTAAGAAATCATAAATAAATCTCATGATCCAGCATTGTGGACTGGTTTCATTGATCTTTGTATTGGATATACTAAACGGGGATTTCTCATGGTTTGTTTTAGTTATAATTTATCACGTGTTACAGTAATGTTCTCAAAACTATACACAAGCATCAAATTAAAATACATTATTGTATTTATTGAATTTGATCAAGTATTTACACATTACTTTCTGATCCAAGCGTGTAGGAACACAACAGTAATATTAATAGTAGTTTTATTCTAGTACTACTGTATATAGTAGAATGAAAACTTGAAGTGAGTGTCATTGAAGTGTATAATTCTTTAATTCTCCTTAGACCATCTCCATGTTGGGTTCTGAAGGGTGATTAGGGCGTCATACGGAAGCTCACAATTGCAAATCATAAGACGATAAATTAGACGACACATAAAATTATACTAAAAGAAATATATTATTGTAGGATATGACCAATTGGCCTACATAATTAAAAACTAATCAAAAAACATAGAAACTGTAGAGAGAAAATCTCCCCATAAACAAAACTCTTAAAGAACTACATTGTGGATGCTATTGTTATGTGTTAGAAGAAAACAAACCTATATTTATAGAGTCCTAAAACATTTTCTTACTAGAAAAGGAGTCCTAAAGGAGAGAATAAACCAAATATGAAATAATATTATATTTTCCTTTCAAGAAAAGTAAAAACATTTATGGTAATGTTTTGTTTTTTCTTTAAGGAAAAACAAATCTTAAATTATGGTAAGAAAATCAGGGCAAAACCCTAACACTCCAACCCACCTCTATTAGGAGAGTAAAATAGAGAATGGGTTCTCCAAGCACTCTCTATTTCACTCTATTCTTCAATTATAGAGAGGTGAATAGTAATTCTTCAAATTCGGAGAACTACTATTCACCTCTCTATTTTACTTTTTGATATTTTAATATTATTTCTATTATATTACTAATTAAGTCTTTATCATTTGTAATTATTTTCTAATGTAATATAACATTAAAAATATATTATTAACAAGTTACTACTTTCACCCAAATTAATAATCTTTCTATTTTATAATACTACTATGTCTTCATAACATGTAATTAGAACATCATTAAATGGTATATATTTTTCAAGAAACAAACATGAGTAGTAGTTTTATATACTTTTAGTTATTATCCCACCAAAACTGTTCTTGAAGATCATCAATCACTTTCTTGTCAACTTGGAATGCTTTAGTGAGGACATTGTCATTAATTGGTGGATCTGAGCCAAATACTGCATTTGCAATAGTGATAACTCCTGCATTTTGGCTGCTTAGACCAGCGAATGCAATAGCATCAGTCTTTCCCACATTAAGTTGAAAATGAATTAGACCCTCAGGAAAAACAAAAACATCGCCAAGGTTCAAAATCTTGGTGAACAACTTGTTCTTCATATTTGGGCCAGGGTTAGAAAGGACGAAACCAACATAGAGTCTTCCCTTAAGAACAACAAGAACCTCAGTTCCTCTAGGATGTGTATGAGGTGGATTGAGACCACGTCGTGCAAAATCAATACGAGCTAAAGAAATGCCTAGAGTGTTGAGCCCAGGTAAATTGTTGACATTGACAGCAGTAACAATTGATCCAAGTTGATTTGATGTATTTCCAGGCTTGTTGAGGCCTGATCTGAAGAAGTCATGTCTTGTTTTATGTCTTGTAAGCTTGGAGAATGAAGGTGATAAACTTTGCATGAGAATGGTGGCTATTTATAGATGAAATTTCTTGAATGGGTCCTCAAGTTAAACTCCCCAAAATAAACAATGAATTAATTAAGGTAGCTTCTTAATTACCAAGTGTTTGATGATTAGTTTATAATAAACCCAAATCCTGAACCCTTCTTCAACAACTACAGAGACTAATTAATCCCCTGGGCCATTGGAAATGGTCAGTATTATGAAATAAGGAGTAACAAAGTCAAAATTGGAAAGTTATTAGAAAAGGTAAAACTTTCAATAGTACTTTTACATGCTTTGATATGAAAAAATATAAGATCAAAGTTTAAGGGAAGGGAGATATTTTACCAATTCAACTTCCCTTTATTTAAACAAATTTCGATTACTGCGAATGTTCACAAAAAATTATATTCTAGTAAGATTTAGTCATTAATAGTTACGTTGTTGACGAAACTTCATGACATTATTGTTTAAATATTCACCATTGAAGACTTGGATGATGCATGCAGAAGCCAAATCCACACTTTGTTTTGATCAAATTGTTATGTTGTCTTATAAATAGACACTACACTCTGCTCATATTTCTCACAGATAAAACAGAGTACATAAATTAAATTGTCTCTAACATATATATACACAGAGTTTGAACTAATTGTTATGGCTCTCAAGTACTTTCTATTAACCATTGCCATATTGGCTGTGGTGACTTCAATAAGCCATGCATCTGATCCTAGTCCTTTACAAGACTTTTGTGTTGCTGTTAATGATTCCAAGTCTGCTGGTAATTTTGATACTTCTTGCTGCTTTTGTTTGTTTTCTATACTACTATAGTATTTGTTGTTATTTTTGCTTTCTAATTGTGATTTCTGTGTACAGTTTTCGTGAATGGGAAGTTTTGCAAGGATCCAAAGGATGTTACTGCAGATGACTTCTTTAGACCAGGGTTAAATGTACCTGGGAATACTTCAAATCAACTTGGATCTGTTGTGACTGCTGTAAATGTAAACAACTTGCCTGGACTCAACACTTTAGGCATTTCTTTAGCTCGTATTGATTTTGAACCATACGGTCTCAACCCACCTCATACTCACCCTCGAGGAACTGAAGTTCTTGTTGTCCTTGAGGGCACGCTCTACGTTGGATTTGTTCTTTCGAACCCTGGTCCAAAGATGAAGAACAAACTCTTTACCAAGATTCTACATCCTGGAGATGTGTTCGTTTTTCCAATAGGTCTGATACATTTTCAGTTTAATGTGGGAAAGACCAAGGCCGTTGCATTTGCTGGACTCAGTAGCCAAAATCCAGGAGTCATCACCATTGCAAATGCAATATTTGGCTCAGATCCACCTATCAATGATGATGTTCTTGCAAAAGCATTCCAAGTTGACAAGAAAGTTGTGGATTATCTCCAATCACAATTCTGGTGGGACAACAACTAAATTAGTATGCTGCTATCATTTGTGGAATTTAGGAAATCATAAATAAATCTCATGACCCAGTATTGTGGACTGGTTTCATTGATCTTTGTATTGGATTTCTCATGGTTTGTTCTGGTTATAATTTATTGCGTGTTACAGTAATGTTCTCAAAACTATACACAAGCATCAAATTAAAACACATTATAGTATTTATTGAATTTGATCAAGTATTTACACATTACTTTCTGATTCAAGCATGTAGGAACACAACAGTAATATTAATAGTAGTATTATTGTAGTACTGTATATAGTTGAATGAAAACTTGAAGTCTTTACTAGAGTGTCACTGAAGTGTAGAATTCTTTAATTCTCCTTAGTCCGTTACTTCCTAGTGCTCTTGTTTGGACACTTCGCATTGGAAAATGATAACGAGTTAATAGAGTATTTCAGAACACATTTCTTCAAAATTAGAGAAATGTCATCATTACAAAATATAACAAATAAGATGATGACAGGACTGATTGTCATCTGAATTCCACATAAATAATTCTTTCTAGAAATATAAAATTTTAAATGAGAAGAGAAAAGAATATACTTGGGGAGATGGCTAAGACATCATATTTTACATCCAACTCCACCAAAGAATTCCCATTCATGGATCTCATGGTATGTAGGGCAAAATGTAGTCCAATCCAGCCCCCATATAGCCATAGCAGTATAAATCTACAAGCCCTTGACGTTTCGTAGGCATCCTCCCCTGATAAGGATAATCTCGCTGCATTTCTTGACTGTTTGAGTTAAAAATCATGTCTACTTGTTCACCATGCATCAAGTGAATACCAATTTCCTTGATGATAAAACCAACCATAGTAAAAACTGTGACATTCAAGGTGTCACCAGCATCCAGCTGACTCAGAAACTTCCAATGAGTGAACCATAACATTTCATTTTGGCCTTCAGGAAGGCCATAGCAAATTGGGCAATAAATCAGTTTCACATTCTTCTGCTCATTATGGATTATCAAATAAAATTCGGCACCCTTAATCAAGACTTTCCAGTCAATTGTGTACACTGAGCACACAGTTATGCCCTGGATCTTGAGATCAGGAGATGAAGGGACGGTGAAAGATAGAGTTGATCCAGCACTCTTGTAACAAAACCAATCAGGAACCATGCTCCCTGGAAGATATATGCTGATCATTCCTTTTTCAAGCAATACCTGTGTCATGAAGAATTTCATTAAAAATGTCAAAAAAAAAAAAGAACCAACAGGTACAGCTGTTACATGAAGAAGTTTGACCACACAAATGAAAGTAGATCCGTCAACCCCTTCTTTGGGGGTGGGAAGGGGGAATGGAAGAGGAGAAAATACCTTTACTGGTCCTCTACTTTCTGTATGAGTTGAATTGTTAAACAGTTTCACTTCAAAGCTTCTGACAGAATCCCACATGCTTAATTCCAACGACTTCATTGTTTTCTCAACTCCTCCCATGGATTCCAACTTATAGCTTCCCTCCATATCAGTGAGTTCTTTACAGCCACTTATTTGGTGAACTTTTGCACGGCACCCTACTGATAGATATGTAACTCTTTCTAGGGAAGTGCAGTTTCCCACCCCCAATCTGTGGATGCGAGGCAGGTCTATGAGAAATTTAAGCATTGTGCAAGAATATAATTCAAGATTGTTGAGCCTGGAAAGAGTTCTGATGCAATCTGGAAGACAACTGATTGGATTTTTACTGAGGTCTAGGTTCTGCAACAACATTAAATTACTGAAGTCCCTCGGAAAAGCAACTTCAGATAAGTTGCACTCAGATAGACTTAATTTAACCAATGACTTTGGTAAAGAAACCCATGAAAGCTCAAGAACTTTTTTCGGCTTCGGAACCCAAGACCGGATAAATACATGCCATATTGGGTTCTGTTTTCTCTTAGAGGGTAATTGACTCATTGGGATTTCATTGGCGAGAAATACTTCCAAGGATTGCATCCTCCACAAGTCTCTTGGCAATTCTACAAGATTTGAGCAACCAGATATTATGAAGGTTTTAAGAACTTTTAGCTTGCAAATCTCTCTGGGTAGCTTCTGAAGTCTTTTGCAGTTTTTGATATTTAAGAAAATGAGCCGAGCCTCTAAGGTTCCAATGGATTCATGAACCTCAATTAGATTGACACACTCTTTGAGAACAAGCTTTTCCAGCATTGGGAGTCCTGAAAAATCAGGAGTTCTGAAAAGAGAATGAGAGTGGCTGAGGTTGAGAATTTTTACCAATGGAAGCACCTACAATGAGAAAGATAACAAGAAAAGGATAAGTAATGAGATCCATATTCTACACACTTCATTAAAAGTGGAGGAAACTAATAACACAAAAACAATTGTCATACTCTTCTTCCTTCCCACAGTCTTTCCAAACAGCTGTTCCGCATGTCAAGAACAGACAAGCTCTCCAATGGAAAATCATTTGGCACACACTTCAAAGGAAAACCTCTCCAATATAGCCACCTCAGGTTCTTGGGAAAATCTTTATAAGCACCATTTAGATGGGTATAATTTATCTGAAGCAGTCTTAGCTTATTCATAACAGTAAAGAGATTCGTTCCCAATTCAAGCTCATTTAAGGATTTTGAAGAAAATTTGTTGGGATGCCTGGAGAAACCGAACCGATAACTCTTAACTTCTGTAAACAGCCACTTTCTTCCACTGCTAGAACTTCCCATGAAGGATTCGCCTTCCTTTACCATATTCATGTCAAAGAAAAGACCTTCAATAGTCTCTGAGCCCTGAAAAAGGAATTAGAGAAGAGCTTAGCAGTGTCCAAAAGAAAAGGAAGTATACACCAGAAAGGAAATGTTTACCATGTTTTCTCTCAATACATTAAATGAATCCTTGTAGTGCCACAACCGGGTACGCCTCCCAGGCTTCTTAGATGATTCTTGACGGACTATATCTCTGCCCATGTCCCGAAGCATTTGATGCATTATCAACTTGTTACCCTCAATCATCAAAAGGAATCTATCTATGAGATTCTGAATCCCAACTCTTGTATAAATATAAGATTCCTCTAGCACAGCAATAACATAATCTTTGTCCTTTCTTGCGAAGAAGCAGGCAATGTCAAGGAACAAATTCTTATCATGATCATCTTTTAATGAGTCATACCCAAATTTTAGTTTTTTAATGATCTGGCTTGCAGGAATTGTGTCCAACTTGTCTAATGTACTCTTCCATACATCGATATTTTTCCCACGAAGAGAAGAACCCAATACTTGAAGTGCCAGAGGAAGCCCTCCACAATGCTTTACCACCCTTTTTGATAGTTCCATGTAGTCATCAGCTGGGTGGTCCTCCCCAAAGGAATGCCAACTGAAAAGCTCCAGGGATTCATCATTACCCATTTCCCTGACTTTATGGACTTTTTGAATTTCTTGAACCTTCAGCAAACATGAATTCTTAGTTGTTATGATTATTTTACTTTCTGGACATAACCAATTTTTCATTCCAATTATAGCGTGAATTTGTTCTTGTTGATCAATGTCATCCAATATGACTAGAACTCTCCTAGAACATAAAGCATCTCTAATCTTGATGATGCCTTCATCAGTATCTTGTATTTTACTCTTTTTCCCAGTTAAATCATAAAGTAGCTGCTTTTGTAAGCGAATTAAGCCAGGTTGCTGAGAAATATCTTGGATATTTTCAAGAAAACTACTACCTTCAAATCTTCTACAGTTTGTAGTGAAAACATATTTGGCAACAGTTGTCTTCCCAATTCCACTCATCCCACAAATTGCAATAACATTATCATCATGTGATCCGTCTTGCAACCATGAATTGATATTTTCGACCCGTGAACTGATCCCAACCAGGTAAGGTGCAACACTAGATATTGTCCGGTTCAGCTTATCCTCAATGAGTTGAAGAATTTCTTCAATGATCTTTGATTCCTTCCTAATCAATTACCAAAATTATCATTTCTGACTGTAATGATTTGTAAAGGATTTTCTATGCAAGCAAGATAAGTTACAACTGTGTAACCAGCAAAGTGATTGGAATAAAACTGGAATGCGAAATAAAGAAGTAGGAAATCCAGCATCCTAACTTAAGACAATACGGACAGACAAGAAATTTATCTATTCCAACCTATTCATAAAAGTAATTTGATCCCTAATTTCATTTCCTTTTTGATGAAATCAGTTTGTATCATACAATACTTGGATGTCTCAATGGAAAGATCCTAAAGCTCAAGTTGTCAACACACATCCATAAATATTTGAGACTTCAAGCAAATTTCAATTCACTGGATATTAATGTACTGAGATAGAACCTGTAGTTCTCCCCCCACCCACCTTTTTCCCCCCTAAAGAGCTTTAACTTAACCTTTAATGATTTTATAGAATTCCTCAAGAAATGCAACCTCAAATTGCAATATGCAAGATGAAACAAGTTCAAAAAGGTTGCTCGAAAACAGAATCTTAATCAATTCTTGATTACTATGCAGTATGAAGAAAAAAACTTACTTATACTCTTGATTGTTCACTAGAACACCACCCGAATCTGCCACCTCTCCAAGAGAGGCTCTCCATTTTCGGACCTTATCTATCAACTCCCTCTTTCCTTCATCACTTTCAGCTTTAATTTGCCTCTCATAACTCGCAAATGCCTCTGCAAAACTCTTTTTCTGATCTCTAACTTCAGAAGGATCCACATGATAGAAGACAGGAAGAACTGCATGCCCTTTTGTCCTCTTATGTTCAAGGATTTTGACAAGTTCATCAAGGCACCATGTTGAAGTAGCATAGTTCTTCGAGATGATAATTATTGAACTCCTCGAATTTATAATTGCATTCTCTAGTTCTGTCTTAATATTTTCCCCTCTCTCAATCTCATTATCATCCTTAAACGTACGCCACCCTGCACCTACCAAAGCTGCATAAAGAGTGTCAGTAAAAGTCTTGCGGGTGTCTTCGCCCCTGAAACTCAAGAACACATGATAAATGGATGGATAAACAAAAGAGGAAGATGTTTGTGGTCTTTCAGAACCCATCAGATCGAGTTGACCAATCAATTCTCCACAATTACACAATGCTTTAAAAGCCAATATATGAAATACCAACAAGAAAATGTAGACTAGAGAAAGCTAGTTTTAGGTAGGTTAATCCCATTATCTTGTACTAATAAATTAATAAGCTGATTCTTTATTTAATTAGTACTGAAATCAACAGCCATGGATCAAATGAACACCAGTCCAAAATCTGACTCAATGTTCACTAACTTCTGTCTTTACCACAAATAATGAATCAATATAAATCAAAGATGATTTAGTAATCTATACTTGTTTGATTATCAAAGCCGGCCAACTGATTGATTAGTTTATTCAGAAATCTGCGAGTATGTACTCACCTCAGCATCGGTCAATATTCTTTCTGCATAGATCATCCAATGTTACATAATAAATAAAATTAAATTAAAAAAGTTGTTATCCTTTCGGCTACTACATCACTTCTTTTCTGCATACCCTGAAATATGATCAAATCCCCCGGGCCGCCATCTCTCTTCTTGCTGGACAATCCATGGCTTCCGAGAATTTCTGAATTTTCCGTCTCGACGTAACACAATTTCAAAACGGTTATACGGGTCAACACAGTCTCACTAGAGCTATGAATATGGGCCGGCGCACCCCATCCGGATTAATTTATAAATTTGACGGGTCAGGTCCCATTTTTTGTGTGGGCTGGAAAATAGTTGGCCTTGCCTAATAAGTACTCCTTAGGAAGAATAATGGCTGTTTTACAGGAATATGAGCATCAATCTGGCCAAAAGGTGAACAAAGACAAGAGTTTCTTTTATTTGCATCAAAATGTAGCAGCAGGAATTCCAACCTTAGTGGAGCAGTGTGTTGGAATGAACAAGGGTTCTTTTCCTATGAAGTATTTGGGATGTCCTATCACCCATACAAGAAAGAGAAAAGAACACTATGCAGAGCTGATTGAAAGAGTTAAAGGTAAGCTACAAGTATGGAAAGGAATGATGTTATCCTGTGGTGGTAAAGAAGTTCTACTTTCTAGTGTTTTGCAAAGCATTCCTATATATGTATTATCTGCAATCACTCCTCCTATATGTGTGATCAAGGAATTACATAAGATCTTTGCTAAATTTTTTTGGAGTAATAAGGAGTCTGGTAGGAGTAAACATTGGGCTGAATGGGTCAAAGTCTGTCTACCAAAGCAGGAAGGAGGGCTTGGTTTCAGATCATTATTTGAAGTTTCTCAGGCTTTATATGCTAAATTGTGGTGGAAATTTAGGACACAAAACAATTTGTGGTCCAACTTCTTTTGGAACAAATATTGCAAGAAACAAATTCCTTCTCTTGTGGAATGGAAAGGAGGTTCTCAAATCTGGAAACATATGCTTGAAAATAGAGATGTTATTGAACAGTATTTGTGGTGGGAACCTAGGGGTGGAACTTCTTCCATTTGGTATGATAATTGGTCCAATCTTGGGCCTTTGCACTTACATCAGTTAGGCACCCCAACATGTCACCCCATGAGAGATATAGGGGACCTTTTTAATGAGGAGGGCTGGGATTTTGATGCTCTTCATGATGCTGTTCCTGAATATGTAGTGGATCATATCACACATAATATGAGGTTTCTACAGTTGGAAGATTTAGCGGACAAACCTTGGTGGACCAAATCTAGTACTGGATATTTCAGTGTTAAGAGTGTTTGGGAACTGCTAAGGAAAAAGGAGAATGTCAATGAAGATTTCAAATCTTTATGGGTGAAAGGTTTACCTTTCAAGTTCTCATTTCTAGCCTGGAGGATTTGGCGAGGAAAAGTACCTGTGGCTAATGTCATTCATGCTTGGAATCCTAATATCTCTCAGAATTGCAGGTGTTGTAACATTCCTGAGAATGAGTCTATTAATCATTTGTTCTTGAGAGGAGAGATCGCAACCAGAATATGGTCGTATTACTCTGGAGCGGCTGGAATAATTGGGGTCATGTTGAATGTAAAACAGATGGTGAGAAAATGGTGGTCTACTGATGGTAACTACAGGATAAAGCTAGTTTATCAGGCTATTCCTATAGTTATAATGTGGTTTTTGTGGAAAAGGAGAAATACTATATTAAATGGTGGATCTTATTCGGTTGGAAAGTATCTGGAAGGGTATAGCGTAGTCTATAACTTCAAAGTGGTGAAATGGGTTCCACCTCCGATAAATTGGTTTAAGGGTAATACTGATGATGCTTCTAAGGGCAACCCTGGACCTAGTTCAGTTGCTTTTTGTATTAGGGATCATGAAGGAAATCTAATTGTAGCTAAAGGGGTCAGACTTCAGGAGACCACCAATTTGATTGCAGAAGCCATAGCCATAAGAGAATGTTTGGTGTTTTGCAGAGACAATATGTTGTCTCAGATTATTATTGAGACAGATTCTCTGGCAATGGTTCATATTCTAGAGGGACAGTGGGAAACTCCATGGAGTGTGGCTTGGGAAGTCAGATTCATTCAGAATTTGAAGGGAATTGTGTCGGCAAGAGTACAACATTCCCTCAGGGAAGGAAATACTCTTGCTGATTATTTTGCTAACTTAGTTTTTGATTTTGCAGGTAACTATCAACTTAATTCTGTACAAGAAGTTCCCAATGAAGGCAAAAAGATTATATACATGGATAAAAGTGGTACTCCTAATATCAGAAGATTTTTAGCGGAATCAATTTGTTGATTTACTACTTGATGCAGATTTAACTTTTGAGAGGAATACCAGTTTAAAACATAGTGTTCAGTGATGACTACAGTAATGTCTGAAGAAATTTCGTTATGGTTTGTGTGTTTCGCACCTGGTGAGGGCTTTGAGGTGTCCAAGGAATACCTAACCAAGACATTATTATCAATACTGGGTGCTTGTTTTAATATCTGTACTGCTGCATTTTTGAATCTGCAAAGAGATTACATGAGAACACTCATCGATCTTGAAGCTCTGACGTTCCTAGCTCCTATTGCGAGATAGAGAAGGGTGAATTTCTTTTCATTTTCAGCTAGAAGTGAAGATGGAGATTATCTTTGATAGCGGTGCTTTCTCCGGGGGTTGGACGACGACAAGTAGCTCACACGCTTAATTATGGTGCTTCCTCCGGGGATCAGAAAATAACAGCAACCTTGTCTTCCTCTATGATCTGCTTCTTCCAGCAGATATGTTCAAGATATGTTACAGTGACCTCTCCACTCTCTTTGTTCATTTGGTCCTTTTTCTTATTTTATTTTGTCTTATTGGACACAAGGCCACTTTTGGGCCTGATCTTGTACAAGGTTATATTTTGCAATAAAAGGGGTCTATGCCCGACTTTAAATTTTAAAAAAAAAAAAGTATATAGACTTTGTTGGGTCAGCCCTCTTTTCTTAAAAATATATTTTTTATAATTTTTTAAATTAAATTATAATTTAAAAATATTATCATAAATATCGACAAGACAATATTCATGGTGTTAGTGTTACTACTTGTTAATCAAATACACAAATAAAATTATATTTATAATTTATAAAGTTTGTTTTAAGTAAAAGCATAAATAGCTAAATAGAAATATTAACCTAATTGTTTTCCAATGATCATAATAAAACACAAAAACTATGATAATATATAGCTTATTTCCTATGTAGTGATTCCCTAATTTTATTTTATGTAGGACATATTTTATAAACATAATTTGTATTTAAATTGTAATATTTCAAACTTTAAACAGATTTTGAGTCTAGACTCTTGTTATTTTATTTTGGGCAAATCACATAAATATGATATATTAAGAAAATATTTACCATCTATGGCAATATAATTTTTCTAACTTAATATAACAATTTTTTGGATTAAAAAATTGTACCGCTTCGCCTCTTTCTCTGTCCTTTTTCTCTTCCTCATCTTCTTCTTTTTGTTTTTCTTCTTTTCGTCTCTTTCTGTGTTATTCTCTCTCTTCCTCCTCTTCTTTTATTATTATTATTCTTCTTCTTCTTTTAAAATTTTCATTTAAATAATTATCCTCAAATCAATTTTTATCCATATTTCACTATTTTTATCCAAAAACACGACGAAAAGAGAAATAAAAAAATAATTTTTTTTACAATATCATATTCTCAAATAAAAATTTCAAATCTCTAAAATTAACAACAAGAATTCACCATTGATGGTCACTATAAAGCTTCAAAATTTGAATTCATTTTATGAATCTTATGAACTCGTGATTAGTTTGGATAGGTTGATCCTACAAATAATTTAAAATGCAGTTTAAAGTTTATATCTCAATTTTAAGAGGGTTCAGTTAAGTTTATAATTGATTTTAGGAGAAATATAAGATTGAAACTCAAAAAAGGTAAAGTTTATGGAACTATATCGCAATTGTATTAAAATTGAATTAGATATGTTTTATAATTGTATTAAAATCATGAACAATATATTTATAATACATATTGCAAACTTTACTCTCTTCTTAGTGATACCAACCAAATGATTTAGGTAACACACTTAATAATACATTTATAATACATGCACACTACATTTTAAATATATATTGCAAACATCACTCATGTTCTTAGTGATACAAACCAAAATAATTTATAACACTAATACATGTTTTATTCATGAATAATACAAGTTTAATTCAGTCTATAGATTATTGTCTTGTCTTTCGTTAGTTATGTTTTTCATTTATTCTTAATTTTCTCTTCTAATTCAACTTTAATATTGTGTATACACTTTTAATGCAAATTTAATTCATTTTGTAGTTTATTATTTGTTACTATTATATTACTTGTTTAATTAATTTTTTATATAAGTTTAATTCACTTTGTAGATCATTGGCTGCTCTTTCATTAGTTACATTTTTTATTCGTGCTTAATTCTCTCTTCTAATTCAATTTTAATATTTGTGTAATACACTTTTAATACAAGTTAATTCATTTGGCAGTTTATTGGTGATTTGTTACAATTGAATTACTTGATTATTTCATTATTAATACAAGTTTTATTTAGTTTACAAATCACATAATGCTCTTTAGTTTGCTACATTTTGCATTCATGTTTAATTCGCTTCTAATTCAACTTTAATATGTGTGTAATACATTTTTAATTCAACTTTAATTCATTCGGCAGTTTATTATGTTTCTTCATTTGTTATGATTAGATTACTTGTCTGCTCTTTCGTTTGCAATTAGTTTGGATAGGTTGTTCCTACAAATAATTGAAAATATCTTTTGGAGTTTATATCTCAATTTTAAGAGGGTTTGATTAAGTTTAGAATTGATTTTAGGAGAAATACTAGATTGAAGCACGAAAAGGATGAAGTTTATGGAACTATATTGGGTTTGTATTAAAGTTGTGTTAGATATGTTTCATAATTGTATTAAAATTGTATAAAATTCATGAACAATACATCCTACATTTATAATACATATTGCAAATTTCACTCCCTTTTTAATGATATCAACTAAAACAATTTAGATAACACACTTATAATATATGCACAATACATCTTTAATACATATTGCAAACATCACTTACGTTCTTAGTGATACAAATCCAAAATAATTTATAAGACTCATATAATACATGTTTTATTCATGAATATTACAAATTTACTTCAGTTCATAGATCGGTGTCTTGTCTTTCGTTAGTTATGTTTTTCATTCATTCTTAATTTTCTCTTCTAATTCAACTTTAATATCGTGTAATACAATTTTAAAGAAAATTTAATTTATTTACTTGTGTAATATTTGTGTAATACACTTTTAAATACAATTTTAATTCATTTTGTAATTTATTGATTTGTTACGATTGAATTACTTGTGATACAAATTCATTCAGTTTACATAGAATGCTATTTGGTTTGCTATATTTTGCATTCATATTTAATTCTCTACTAATTCAACTTTAATATTTGTGGAATACATTTTTAATGTAAATTTAATTCATTTTGCAACTTATTATGTCTCTTCATTTGTTACGATTAGATTACTTGCCTAATTAATTAATTATTGATACAAATTTTATCTAGTCTACGAATCATTAACTACTCTACAAAAGAAAATAGAGAGAGAAAGGGAAAAAAAGTAAGAGAAAGAGCAACAAAAAAAAGCAGCAAAAAGAAAAACAAAAGAGAAAGAACAACATAAAGAAAAAAGGGAGAAAGAGTGAGAGAGAAAAGGGAGAAAGAGGCAAGAGAGAGACAAATCTAATAAAATATATAGTATTGTTATATATTGCTATAAATGGTAATAATTAAAGAATATATTTAAAATAAGTAATTATTTTTTAAAAGGGATCCACTCAAGTAATTAGCCCTTTTATTTTTTAGTTAATTTTTATTTGGCCCATGGGCCGGCCCTATCCATATTTCTCAATCCCCACAAATTGGCAGACTTATTCAGGCCGGGCTAAAAAGCTCTTTTCTTAAATGGGCTCCAAAAATCGTAGCCCACCCCTATTAAATCACGGATTAGGCCAGGCCGGCCCAAGGATCCTAGCCCATATTGACAACTCTAAGACTCACCGGTTATTTCACAAGTTAATTTACGTCTAAATAGGTAAAGTATTAAGTCATAATTAATTTATCGGAAAGGGCCTAAAATACCCTTGAACTATTTGAAATGGTACAAAACTACCCTTCATCCACCTATTGACTCCAAAATACCCCTAACATACACATATTGAATCCCAAATACCCATGTCATCCATCTTTGGGTACAGTATTGACCACTTTTATAATAAATTATCATTTAAATATTTTTTTTAACCACGTGTCAACCATCTATTGGATACAATTTAATAACTTAAATTAATTTACAAACTCATCCATTATTAATTATATCCGACCCAAATTAATTAATTACACTCGTCCCAAATTACGTTTACCCCACCGATTAAAACAAATACACCTTTCATTCTCAACATTTCACTTCATCTTCCAACCTTCTTCCCTAATATATTCGCCTACAATCTCGAAAAACACTACCTAAATACACACGTGTTTCACCATAAAATAATCACCAAAACACTCATGATTTTTTATGCTGATACATGAGTGAATTTAGGTAATGTTGTTTGAAATAGTAAGCGAATATATTGGGGAAGTAAGGTTGGAAGAGGAAGTAAATGTTGGGAATGAAGGGCGTATTTGTTTTAATCGGTAGAGTAAATGTAATTTAGGGCGGGTGTAATTAATTTGGTCTGGTATAATTAACTTGAGTCGAATGCAGTCAATTTGGGTCGGATATAGTTAGTAATGAGTGAGTTTATAAACTAATTTAAGTAATTAAATTGTAACTAATGGCCGCCACATATTTAAATAAATTATTTAAATGATAATCCGCTATAAAAGTGGTCAATATTAGACCCAAAGGTGGATGAAAGGGTAATAGGGAGCCAATAGGTGGATGGAGGGTAGTTTTGTATCATTTCTAATAGTTCGAGGGTATTTTAGGCCATTTTCCGTTAATTTATTTGTTTTTTTTACAAGATACTAATGAAATTAATTTTTATTTTTTTAGTAAATTAGATTATATATAATATATGTGTATCATCTACGAGATATGTTTTAACCATGACCACAATAATCAACATTTGTGTGTCAATCAATACAAATATTATATTATAGACGAATAAAAGTTGTTTGAATTCATGTAAGATGTGTCCTCGTTGGTTAATGCAATGCCAAGCTTATTTTATCAACATAGACACTGCCACTTTGAGTAACGATATTTGGCCAAAGGACATAATACTGATTTGCAGAGTGGATTTCAAGCTTTCAATTTTCTAACTTCCCATGAGCACATTTTCTATCAACACTAGTTTCTAAATCATTAGGTAAAACATCATATTTCCTTCAAAAATAAAAATACACTGTATTTTATTTCATCAACCAATCTTTATTCAAATAACATCAAACAACCTGAATGAAAAAAATCAGTCCCAGATACTCAATCTTATTCACAAATAATACTACTATATCTTCATAACATATAATTAGAAGTATATATTTCTGAAGAAACAAACATGGGTACGTAGTTGGTTTAAACTTTTAGTTATTATCCCACCAAAATTGTTCTTAAAGATCATCAATCACTTTCTTGTCAACTTGGAATGCTTTAGCAAGGACATCGTCATTAATTGGTGGATCTGAGCCAAATACTGCATTTGCAACAGTGATAACTCCTGCATTTTGGCTGCTCAGACCAGCAAATGCAATGGCATTAGTCTTTCCCACGTTAAGTTGAAAATGAATTAGACCCTCGGGAAAAACAAAGACATCACCAGAGTTCAAAATCTTGGTGAATAATTTGTTCTTCATATTTGGTCCAGGGTTAGAAAGGACGAAACCAACATAGAGTCTTCCCTTGAGAACAACAAGAACCTCAGTTCCTCTAGGATGTGTATGAGGTGGATTGAGACCACGTCATGCAAAATCAGTACGAGCTAAAGAAATGCCTAGAGTTTTGAGCCTAGGTAAATTGTTGACGTTGACAGCAATAACAATTGATCCAAGTTGATTTGACGTATTTCCAAGCTTGTTTAGGCCTGATCTGAAGAAGTCATCAGCCGTGACAAGTTTTGGATCCTTGCAAACTTTTCCATTCACGAAAACTGCATGAAAACAAATGTACATTAGAAATCAAAAAAATGAAAAAGAAAAACAAGCACTCTGTATTCATTTAAACGCGAAGTCAGAACTTAAGTAGTAATTAATCTCAATAACCAGTTGTTTTAGAGTCATTAACAGCAACACAAAAATCTTGTAAGGGACTTGGGTCTGAGGCAGTTTGCTTTTGTGAGTAATGAGGGTGGAACTGAATGCAAGGGTGCTGGTGGACTGATTGGGTTCGAGGGCATCTGTGAAGAGAGGCTTGAGATTTTGTCTATGGTTCACTTGTAAACTAGGATCTATTCTGGCAGGACGATGTACACCTTCACGAGCAATGGGAGCATGATTTACCTTGATCTTTCCTACAATTCTTTATCAGGAACTGTTGGAATGTATACGTCCACGTTTTATATGGGACCAGGTCCTCAGCACAGTTGCACTAACAGAAAATAAATAAAGTACTGAAAGTAAAGATTGCACAACAACTTTACGTGGAAACCTCCTTGCTCAAGGGAGTAAAACCACGACCTGGCCTGCCAGGACTTTTCAAAACTTCTTTCACTAATCTTCTCCAAGCAAAAAGCAAAAGCAAGTTTACAAACCAGGATTAACCTACTAATCCCAACTCTAAGCAATACCTCCTATTACTTAGATGAGCCAGAGCGGACACAACACCGCTTACTATACTAATCCTAACTGATTAATATAGACCTTTTAGAGTAAGAGCCTAAGTTACCCTTAACCTAGTTCTTACAATGATTCAAACGAGTTTGAAAACATTTCTTTTACAAGAAAAACTGATCTTATAATATAAGAACTATTACAAGGAAATAAAATAACAGCTAATGCAAGAAGCTCTTGAAGCAATCGATCAGATCCCTTGTTGTTCTTGAAGCTTGAAAATATTTCTCTCTTTGAATGAATGAATAATATTGTTGTGTCATGTTTGATATAAACCATGGAAAGTTATTACCAAACGTACAAGCAACATCCTTGCTTCTGATTGGTGAAGTACTCTGCAGCTTTCACCAACTCTCTGACGCAGACAGCTTTTACAGCTGTACCGCACTTTGTCACTGGACGAGCGTACTCTGCAGAGGACCAGGTCCCTGCACTTGTGAGGAGATCATCAAAACACCAAAAGACATAAGCTCTTATCAATTTCCCCCTTTTTGATGATGACAAACAACCTGCATAACTCCTCACGTGAATGAACAAACATTCATTCAAATACATAACAAATTCCCCCTTTGTTATTGCACCAGTAACAACCACAGTTCGTTTTCCCCTTAGTTCAATGCCCCTAACACCATAGTTCGTTCCCCCTAACAACCACAACCATAGATCCCTAGATCCCCTTATTCCCATAACCATAACAACACAAACTTCCCCCTTTTGACATCATCGAAAAGATGAAGCAGTAAACATATTCAAGTTAAATGCTAAGCAATAAAGAATTCAGGGCCTTGGGCCACACAGAACATGAGTATGTAAGCATAAAGAGAATATTAAACCACACATGAACAAGACACTTAACAAAAGCAAAACATTATATCATATATACTGACCGCTGTAGTTTGGTCAAAACAAAACGAGACACAGGATAAAAGAAAAGAGACAAGACACATTTATGACGGAGGAGGAGAGGGATTGAGAGTACGCATCAACAATAACATGTGCTCATTTGCACTCTCATGGGCCTGTATCAGTTGTTTGTTTAGGGACTTAATATCCTCATTTAGAGAGGCATTTGTCTTCAGCAGCGTTGTGTTTTCATCCCTTAATTCTTTGAGCAGCAGGTCTTGACCCTCACTGGTACCAGGTCCCCTGGAAACTGCCTTCTGCAGTTCAGACTTCAGTCTGATGATTTCAACCTCCTTATCGCACAAAATCTTAGTGAGATCAGTCACGTCTCTTCGAAGAGTAGCCTGCTGTTCCAAAACATCTGCCACCTGAGATCTGCCCTTAGCTGGTCCCTCAATGCACTCACATTCTAGTAGAGTAGACATAGTGAACATTTGTTTGGTAGTACCAGGTACCCCTCTTCCCACTGGAACTTCAAAATGATTAAAGACAAAGTTAAGCAAATACCCATAAGGAATTCCGTGCTTCGCATTCTTCCATGTCATTACTCTATGCATGTGTTCAAGCATAATTGCTGGCAGATTAATTTCCTCAAGCTCATCAAGTTTTTCCATGAGGAAAAGATCGGCAGCAGAGGCTACAGTTCTCTTCTCAGTCCTGGGCACCATTACTTTGTTAATAAACTCAAACATCAATTGATACTCCCCTTTAAGGAACTTCTTAGGAAGGCCTGCACGCTTGACGTCTCCTCGTTTGGTGGCAAGCTTCGAGAAATTAGTAGATGGTTTGCATCCTTCAATAGTTCGAACACCTACGACGGGCACTCCAAGAATAATTCCCAGAGTTTCTTCATCAAGATGAATCTCCAAATTTCGGACTGTCGTTGTGATTCCACCACCTTCCAGTAGTTCCATTTTGTAGAAAAACTCACGCACTTCAGGTTCATGTAAGTATGGAACTGGTGGTGCAAATAAATGATTCCAGCCTTGAATGGTAACATCATCAACCAAATTTCCCATACCAAACAGTGTTAATGTCAGGATCAAAGACTCTACCATTCAAGACCTTTTGTTGTTCCATATTCTCTATCCTCTCTTTTCTAGTCAACTCCTTTTCTTTGATTTGATTTTTAATAGTAGGACCAGGTCTCTGCTTTCTTCCTGTTTCTCCCTGTGCAAGAGATGGCTGAATTTTCTCCTTCCCAATTTTTGCAGTAGATTTCCTTCCCCCTTTTGAGTTCCCTTCGATTTAATCTTTTCTTCCTCACCTTCTCTTCTCATTCTTAACACATATTTGACAGTATCTTCAGATTCACTATCACTATTCTCAATAGACACAGGCACAGAGGTAGGTTGTTCGGGTTTAACCCCTTCTCTTCTCCTCTTCCTAGTTCTTTCCGTGTGGGCTTTGTTTGCAGCAATGGCACTCCCCATAACCTTTTGTGTTTCACTCCTTGTAATATACTTCTTTTTGTCTTTTTTAGAGCCAGGAATTTCCAACTTTCCCTTCCCTTTTCTCTGTCGTTCTTTTGCTCTTTCAGCAGAGTTTTCAACAATGTCAGCCTCAGATGTTCCTTTAACTCCTTCCAACTCAGAAACCTGTATTTGAGATTGGTTTGCTCTACGCATTCCCTTTGAGCGCCATTTTAACGGAACCTCTTCTTCTTCTTCCTTATTGCTTCCAACATCAAATGATTTAGGTGTTTGGTAAAAGATAGGCTCACTTCTGGGAAGGACCTGATCTGGTGACTCCAACTCATGCTCCAGAGAAGAGGGTTGAATAGCCCTTCTTAAAAAGGCTAAACCTTGAACGGCCACCAGTTCATCACAGACAGGTGGGGTCTCATTAGGTTTTGCCACAGATTGTGCTTCCAAGAAGGAGGATTTTTCACTAGATAGGACCAGAGTAGGAGAGCATTTCAAGGTATTTCCGGAGGAAAGAACAGGAGAGACTAAATTATCGGCCGGCGGGCAGAGAGGTTCAACTATTTTGCCGGCACCACAGACAGGGGTGGAGGGAGACTCTTCAGGAGGAGGATCAGGGAAGTTAAAAGGGTTAGGTTTTTCAGAGGACTCAGTGATAGACATTTTGAGAAGAAGAAGGAAGAACTTGGAGAGAGGTTTAGAGAGATAAGTTAATTAGATTTAAAAGGAGACAAGAAGAAGAAAGAAAAAAAAACATTCTCCAAGAGAAATTAAATAGAAAGGTAATGGGTCCCAATGGAGGTGACCTTTGGTATTAAAACGACAAGACGTTTTGAACTGACATGATGAATAGGCGAAAGACACGTGGCAGAGATGTTTGACTTCTAGACAGTGTAGTATAATTGATACTAACTTTGTGAGGACCAGGTCCTCCTTTCAGTTTGTAACTCTATCAGTGTGATTAAACATTCTCTTCAGCTAGACACACCATGAGTGTATACCTGCATTAGGGTACAAAAGTGAATTCTATTTTGACAGACATTACAACAAGAATAGATACCTGCCCTTCTTAACATAATCAAATAAAGAGGAAAAAAAATATGTCGAAAGGTCAGGTAATTTTTAGCATCCCTAGCCGCATCCTGTTTTTAATGAAGACATCTTTACTTAGTGACTTTGTAAAGATGTCTGCCAGCTGATCTTCAGTTTTGCAAAACCTCATCATCACATTTTGCTTTTCTACATTGTCTCTTAGGAAGTGATGCCTTATATCTATGTGCTTTGTTCTCTTGTGCTGGACTGGATTTTTTGCCATGTTCATGGCGCTTGTATTATCGCAGACGAGAGGGATAGTGTCTGTAAGTACCCCAAAATCTTCCAGCTGTTGCTTTATCCATAACAATTGTGAACAACATGATGCAGCAGCCACATATTCTGCTTCTGCAGTAGACAATGCCACAGAATTCTGCTTCTTTGTTCCCCATGAAATCAAGGCTGATCCCAGGAAGTGTGCCATGCCTGATGTGTTTTTTCGATCAATGAGAAAACCTGCATAATCTGCATCAGCATAACCTATAAGATCAAAAGAGTCATCAGTAGGGTAAAAGAGGACCAGGTCCTGAGTTCCCTTCAAGTATCTCAGGATACGTTTGGCTGCCTTAAGGTGAGACTCTTTTGGTGCTGCTGCTTGAAATCTTGCACACATCCCTACACTGAACACTATATCGGGCCTGCTTGCAGTGAGGTACAAGAGTGACCCAATAATTCCTCTATACATGGTCTGATTGACCTCCACACCATTTTCATCTTTATCAAGTTTCACACTTGTGCTCATAGGAGTATCCACCACCTTTGCCTCAAGTAGATTAAATTTCGTGAGCAACTCTTTGATATACTTTTCTTGGCATATTGAAGTGCCTTGAGAGGTTTGTTTGATCTGCAAGCCTAGGAAGAAAGTGAGTTCTCCCATCATGCTCATTTCAAATTCACTGCTTATCAGATTAGAGAACTCCTTGCAGAGTAAATCTGTAGTGGCTCCAAAGATGATATCATCCACATAAACCTGCACAATCAGCAACTCGTTGCCTCTGGATTTTAAAAATAATGTGTTATCAATTTTACCTCTTTTGAACTCATTTGCAAGAAGGAATTTTGACAGTCATTCATACCAAGCTCTAGGAGCTTGTTTTAGACCATACAGAGCCTTGTCTAACTTTAGCACATGATTTGGCAGTTCTGTATCTTCAAAGCCTGGAGGCTGCTTGACATACACTTCTTCCTTCAGATTTCCATTCAAGAAAGCACTCTTGACATCTATTTGAAACAGTTTAAATTCCATATGAGCGGCAAATGCTATTAAGATTCTGATAGCTTCCATTCTGGCTACAGGAGCAAATGTCTCATCATAATCAATTCCCTCTTCTTGGTTGTAACCCTGTACTACCAGTCTTGACTTATTCCTAGTAATGATCCCATGCTCATCCAGTTTGTTTCTGAAGACCCATCTGGTCCCAATAATGGTTCTGTCAAGTGGTCTGGGGACCAGGTGCCACACCTTGCTTCTTTCAAACTGATGAAGCTCCTCCTGCATTGAAGTTACCCAGTCTACATCCTTCAAAGCTTCCTTAATGTTTTTGGGTTCAACGGATGATATGAATGCTGAATATGCAACTAGATTTCTTGATTTAGACCTAGTTTGAATTCCTGAGTCAAGTGGAGAGGTGAGACTGTCTAGTGGATGAGAGGATTGATGTTTCCATCCAGATATTCTGGTAATCTTTTCTTCTCTGTCAGCATCAGAATTTCCTTCATCTTCTTTAAGATTTTGAGAAACTGTTTCCTGTAATACATTTGAGGGACCAGGTCCTCTCAATTGTCCTGCATCATTCTCTTTTGTGCTCTGATCATCCTGCTGCTTAGTCATCAGATCCTCAACATCATAGTCCTCATTGTTCTGTCTTCTTGTACCCAATTCATCAAACTTGACGTGCATGCTTTTTTCAACACATGAAGTTCTTTTGTTGAACACCCTGTAAGCCTTGCTTGTAGATGAGTACCCCACAAATACTCCCTCATCACTTCTGGCATCAAATTTGCCTAGATCATCCTTTCCATTTTTCAGCACAAAACATTTGCACCCAAAAGGCTTGAGATGAGCTATTGAAGGCTTTTTGTTATTTAACAACTCATAAGGTGTTTTCTTGATGATTGTTCTGATAAGACACCTGTTTGTCACATAGCAAGCTGTATTAACTGCTTCCGCCCAGAAATTCACAGCAAGTTCTGAATCAATCAGCATAGTTCTAGCAATATCCACCAGAGTTCTGTTTTTTCGTTCAATAACTCCATTTTGTTGAGGAGTTCTTGGTGCTGAGAAGTTATGGCTGATTCCATTTTCTGCGCAAAACCCTTCAAAAATAGAGTTTTCAAATTCTGTACCATGATCAGATCTGATACTAGCTATGCTGCAGTTTATCTTCAATTGGATGGCTTTGACGAAAGTGATCAGAGTTCCAGCAGTCTCATCCTTTTTTCGCAAAAACATATTCCAGGTGTACCTAGAGAAATCATCAACAATTACAAGAATATATTTTTTACCTCCTCTGCTTTGAATCCTGACCGGTCTTCACAAATCCATGTGGAGAAGTTCTAGAGGTCTGGTAGTGCTCACACTCATTTTTGCCTTGAAGGATGATCTTGTTTGTTTTCCTTTTATATAGGCGTCACAGACTTTGTCATTTGAGAACTTCAGCTTTGGTAATCCGCGGACCAGGTCCCCTGCAACAAGCTTGTTAAGTAAAGAGGCACTTACATGACCTAGTCTTTTATGCCAGAGATTTACATCATCAGTTTGAGCACTCAGATATGACAGGCTTGCTCCTTCAATAGAATCAAGATCAGCAACATACATATTCTTGACTCTTTTTGCAGACATCGCAATTTTCTTAGTTGCACAGTTTGTAACTACACAGCTATTAGACAAGAACTTGACTTCATTTCCCTTGTCACAAATTTGTGAAATGCTCAAAAGTTTGTATTTTAAACCCTCCACATAGTGTACATTATTTATCGAATTATCAGCCGATCTCCCTATTCTGCCATTACCAAGAATAGAGCCCTTCTTTCCACCACCAAATAACACACCACCACCTTGGTGTGCTTCCAAAGAGAGGAAGTTTGAAGTGTCTCCCGTCATGTGCCTTGAGCATCCACTGTCCATATACCAGCACTGACTCCTTCCTCTCTTCTGCATAGAAATCATTTGTTAGATTTAGGAACCCACTTCAGACGGAGTTCCCAGTAATCATTAAGAGGTCTGATAAGAAACCTTTCTGTCCAGTGAGGCATGATGTTTTTTCTGAAACAATACGGGGGATCAGGTCCCTTATGTCTCTTTTTATCATCATTTCCAGGTCTAACAAATCTCTCATGCCTTTCCTTAGCTTTTCTCAGAATCTCACAATTTTCTTTCAAATGACCATTTCGACCACAGTGAGTACATAAAAGGTTGTCAGATACAGACACATATTTGCTATGGGGATTATAGGGGGGCTCTAATGGTCTGCATCTCAACCCTTTCTTTCCATTGAAACTTTGATTGGACATATTAGAAAGTATCTTAGAGGAGTCAGTCCATTTAAGGGAGTGACTTAATTCTTCCTTGACCTTACTCAAATCTTTTCTTAATTGAGAATTTATTTCAAGAGAAGCGACTAACTTGGACTTAGAATTTTTTAGCTTTTCTTCCAGTTTCTTCCTCAAAAATACTAAGCTTTCTCTTCCCACCTACTGAGTTTCCAGGGTCCTTCTCAGATGTTATGTTGCAAGTCTCTAGAATACCTATCCCTTTATTAATTTCAGCACCTTGAGACATGACAGCAGAGTTCCTGTCTTCACACAGACTTAATTTTTTATTCAACATTAAGTTTTCAGTGGTTCGTTCATCAACACAATCAATAGCAGAGCAGCAAGTTTCCTCAAATTTTCTATAGGCAGATTATCTAGATCATCTTTAAGATAAAAAAAGAGTTACCTCATCTGAATCCTCTTCATCATCAGAATTTGCCATTAAGGAGAAAATAGAGTTAAAAATGCTTTCGTTGTCCTCAATGGCCATCATTGAGACATCCTCATGATTTTTTCATCTTCTTCTGATTCACTTGAGTCATTTCCCCACACAGCAAAGGCATTTCTCACCATCTGATCCGCATGTGCCTTCCTTCGAGCATGGTCTGGGACCAGGTCCCTCTTGCGAGGTCTGGTGTCATGAGTTTCCTGCTTTGTACTGGGGCAGTTTCTCATGAAGTGTCCAGGCTTACCACACTTATGGTAGAGATCATTTGCAGTAGCAGTTCTGCTGGAAGGGATTTTCTTTTGGAAGCCTTTATGCTTCTTTAAAATCTTCTGAAATCTTCTAGTGACATATGCCATCTCATCCTCCTCTTCAGTTTCTTTACTTTGAGATATTTTCAAAGCAATGGACTTCTCCTTCTTTCCTTCTTTCACAGTTGTCCCCTGTTTCTTGTTCATCTCATAGGTCTGAAGGTTCCCAATCAGTTCATCCATAGAAAGTGTCGTTAGATCTTTAGCTTCTGTTATGGCATCCACTTTGCTTTCCCAAGATTTTGGAAGCACCTTGAGGATCTTGCGAATTTGCTTTCGGACAGGAATAGGCTCACCCAACCCTCTCAGCTCGTTAGTGATAGAGGTGAATCTTGAGTTCATCTCAAATATGGATTCACCTTCCTTCATACTGAAGTTTTCATACTGAGTGGTAAGCATATCAACTTTAGATTCTTTTACTCGTTGAGTTCCTTCATGGGTTGTTTGAAGACAGTCCCATATTTCCTTGGCAGTTTCACAAGCAGAAATTCTGTTGTACTCATCTGCTCCAATTCCGCACACCAAAATCTTCTTTGCTTTGTAGTTCTTTTCTATCTTTTTCCTATCTGCCTCGTTGTAGTCCTTTCTGGTTTTGACAACAGTGGTGGTAAGCTCTCCATCCTTCACTTCCTTTGTAGGAACATATGGACCATCAAGGATGATGTCCCATAGCTCAGAATCCTCAGCGTTGATGTAGTCGTGCATTCGATTTTTCCACCAGCCATAATATTGTCCATTAAAACGCGGTGGTCTGGTAGAAGATTGTCCTTCCTCCATATTGGGTGGAGCAGCCATTCCGTCAGGATCTTTCCTTTTCTTGGTGTTAACCAGAGAGAAAAGACGTGCTCTGATACCACTTGTTGGAATGTATGCGTCCACGTTAGATGGGACCAGGTCCTCAGCACAGTTACAACAGAAAATAAACAAAGTGCTGAAAGTAAAGATTGCACAACAACTTTACGTGGAAACCTCCTTGCTCAAGGGAGTAAAACCACGACCTGGCCTGCCAGGACTTTTCAAAACTTCTTTCACTAATCTTCTCCAAGCAAAAAGCAAAAGCAAGTTTACAAACCGAGGATTAACCTACTAATCCCAACTCTAAGCAATACCTCCTATTACTTAGATGAGCCAGAGCAGACATACACCGCTCACTATACTAATCCTAACTGATTAATATAGACCTTTTAGAGTAAGAACCTAAGTTACCCTTAACCTAGTTCTTACAATGATTCAAACAGTTTGAAAACATTTCTTTTACAAGAAAACTGATCTTACAATATAGAACTATTACAAGCAAAAAAATAACAGCTAATGCAAGAAGCTCTTGAAGCAATCGATCAGATCCCTTGCTGTTCTTGAAGCTTGAAATATTTCTCTCTT